>NW_027314248.1:0-16571 GCF_040954645.1 Diabrotica undecimpunctata | reverse complement strand
ACGCGCTATCTCAGAGTGTATAGCTATTTGCTTTAATTGAAGATATTATTGGTATATATCATATTTTTTAATGCCTTCTACTACCGCGTTGCGTCTCCTTGAGTCTCTTGTCCCTTTTGGTGGTGTAAGGGAAGTATCCATTTTTTATTTTTGACGTGACAACGTCTTAAATTAGGTTGTGGCTCGGAGTCACTCATGAAAAAGTGTAACGCCCGCTCACGTCTGTTACGATGAGTCACCGAACGAGAGAGAGGCCCGCCGGACCGGCGAATGCCTTGCGTCTCTCTCCCACTCAAACATGATCGGTCCGCTGCGCGCGCAGCACTAGAGAATTAGGCGCGTTGGAAATTAGTTAAGTTTAAGTTTACATGTACAATGTTTTAGTAAACAAAATATATTTCTATAGTTAAAATTTGTGCAATTCTTATTTTCATTCAATTCCTTGTTCCTATTGTGCAATTTAATAATATTCATATCAATAAATATTCTACCGAGAAAAAGACGTTGTCACGTAAAATCTTCGCCCGTAAAACCGACTTTACAGGCAACCGATTTTTTTTTGTAATTTTTTTTTCAATCGAATCCATTCCATCTTGTTGGCTAATTCCTCCTCGTCTGTGCAGTATTCTGCTTCTTTTGATAGTTATTTTTTCTTTCTTCTGTTTCGTTGAAAACAATGTCGAAAGTGTTACAATGCAAGTTATAAATAATACAGAGCCAGTTCGAATACTGGTTGTTCGGATTAATTCTTTCGCTGTGTATTTTATTCTACTTCTTCCATTTTTAAATCCTGAAAATCCGCACAATTGTTGGACATACAATTCACTGGGCTGTAAGTCGTTGACTTTTATAAAGAACCAAACAAAGTAAACTTTTAATTTTGTCAGATATTTTTTGCTTACATAAATTTTTATCATTTCAATCTTAATTTTGTTCCTAAAGTAATTAAAACTTTAATATAAGCATGACAATTTGGTTTTTATGTTAAATGAAATGAAGGTACAATTTTAGTTTTTTTATTTTAAATGTAAAGCCACAATATTCGCAATTATTTTATCGTAACAATATCCAACTCGACTCAGAAACTTATTCTTTTACGACAAATTATATATCCGGAAGCCAGAACTATTCCATTTTTGCTACAAGGAAATTGAAATAGAAGAACATTTGGTTTTAATTAAATTTCAATTCGAGGAAAATACTACTTAAAGTAAAGAACTCAAAGCGAAACTGCATTATTTATATAAAAAAGGTTTCTAATTACGTCTTGACTCAATAATATATTGGAAATATGATTAATTCTTTCATTTTTGTAGGAATTATTTTGGATACATCAAAGACTAAGAAGCAGAATTTGGAAAGTATTTTATGAAGATTGTCCAAATCGTCGAATATATGCTTAAAATATCAAATTTATAAGAAATAATATAAAAACTTATTTGATGCTCATTATTTTTTACATTTTATTATTTATTTTTTATAAAATTGTTCCAAATAAACAAACGGGCAGAGGAAGCCAATACTTGAGAAAATAGACGTTGACTATCACAAGACGGAATAGCTGTGTTGAGGTCTTTCTATACCATGCTCTTATTTTAGCAAGCCAGGATATTCTTCTTCGTCCTGGGGCCCTTTTTCCTTCAATTTTACGTTACAAAATGCATTGAAGTAGCTCATATCTGCCTTGATTTCTCATTATATGTCTCAAGTACTGTAGCTTACGACCCTACACGATGTTGAACAAATCCATAGTACTTCTTCATTGGTGACTTTGTCTGTCCATCGTATCTTCAAGATCCTTCTGTATAACCATAGCTCAAAAGTCTGAAGTTTTGATAGTTTTCGCCTTCAATGTCCACTTTTCTACTTCATACAGAAGCACTGAGTACACCTAACCTTTAAGGTGCCTTATTTTTGTTTCTAGGGTAAGGTCATGGCTCTTGAATACAGAGCCCATAGTCAAAAATGCACTTTTTGCTTTTCCGATGCGAAATTTATTCTCTTGGGTATTCTCCCACAACTCATTAATTATAGTTCCCAAGTAGTTGTACTGTGAGACACGTTCAATTCTCATTTGGTTCACCTACAGATTTGCTCTAGTTATGTTTTCCTTGCTGATGTGTAATATCCAGTATACCCATATGTTCTACTTGTTTCCGTTATTTTGTTTATTAAGTTTTGCAGCCATTCTATTGTATTGGAAAACACTATTCCGCAGGTTATTGAGCTTGACTCCATTTATTGGGATGCCTTCATCAAAATCTTTTAGAGCCTCTTCAAAAATGTGCGCCGAGAACAGATTGAATATTAGTGGTGGAATTATGCACCCTGGTCTCACTCTCCTTAAGATTTTGACCTGATTTGTATATTCTCCATCTATTTGGAGCACCGCTGATTGATTCCAAAATACAGGTTAGCTATCATGTTTAGGTCTCTTCCGTCAATCCCTGTCCTCTTCAACACTTCCATCATTTGTTCATGTCTGACTCTACCGAAAGCCTTCTTGTAGTCAATACCTGCAAACTACATAAAGTTTCCCTCGTACCAACGGCGTTCACAAATCCAAAATGATTGGGCGCAATTTGTTCCTCGCATTTCCGGTAAATTCTTTTGTGGATGACTTTTAAAAACTTATGGTTAGACTTATATTAGGCTTATGGTCCTATAGTCTCACAAACTTTTGCTCCTGGTTTTTTGTGCAATGGTACGAACTTCGATTTGAGACACTCTACTGGTATTTTTCCTGTCTTGTAAATTTCATTAAATATTTCAGTTATTTTTATTTGTTCTGCAACTAATAGCTTCAGCAGTTCTGCAGGAATTTCATCAAGTCCCGGTGCCTTTCCATCCTTCATTTGTCTGACGGCCGCCGTTATTTCTTCTGGTAGGATTTCGGGACCTGAATTGCCTTCAATGGTGGATTCTTGTATTGTTCTAAGGTCATGGAAAAGTTTCTCCAAGTATTCTTCCGATACTTTTTTTTATCTTCTTTGGATATGGCAAGATTGCTTTCATCATCTGTAATTTTACCGCTGTTTCGTATTCGGAACTTTCCAGCTATTTCCATCACCTTTCGATGGACATTGAAATTATCATATATCTGTTCCCTACTAGGTAAATTTTTTTGAAGTTATACTTCTATACGCACGGTCGGCGTTGGAAATTTGCACGGGAGTGAATCTGTGAAACCATTACATATGTAAGATAATAAGTAAGAGAGAGACATAAGATATATTTTCTCTCTCTTTCTCTCTCGAGAATAAAAATGTTCCTTTTGTATATATATTTAATATTATAAATATATTATATTATATATAATATTATATTTATATAATATAATATATATTAATATTATTATTTATGTGATAGGTTTTGTATTATTTATGAAATGTTCATAATTATTTTAGGCTTTTGTATTTCAAAATAATCACTGTATGACAGACAACTGTCAATTTTGAAATCCGTTAGTATCATGTCTAATTGGCAAATCTTTTACGTGTTTGGTTCATACGCTGGTGTACGTGAGTTCGAATCCCAATATGAATTTTCGTTTTTTATTTTTGAAATATTTAAAAACCTCACGTTAATGTTATTAAATATATGTAATATACGCAAAAATGCTAAATTTTAAAATAAAATGAATATTTACAACATAATCCGAGTTGTTGGTTTTTTATTTTTATCTTGGTAAAGTAAGTTATGTAAATTGACAGTTTTAAATACTTATGAATATTGCATTTTAATTTGTATTGTATTATTATATTGAATTATGTTGCAGTGTTTGACCGAATAGGGCCGATCGGACAACGAAGAAGAGGAAGACCGAGACTTAGGTACCAAGACAACCTAGAAAATGATTTGAAGTCTATCGGAATTAGAGCATGGAGAAGAGTTGCCAGAGACAGGGGCGAATGGAGGATTGTTCTGAAGAAGGCTTTGGCTCATAAAGAGCTGTAACGCCACTAATGATGATGATGTTGCAGTGTATTGTATTGTAATTTTTATATTAATAACAAAATAAACAATGAATTTTACTTCAGAGTATGTGTAAAAAAAATTTTTTGCATTCAACTCCTTTTATACATATATGAAAATAAAAATATATATTTTCATTAACATATTGATACAATCATTCATTTACTATACTCCTATTACAGGTCAAATGTTTATATACAGCAAACGATGCACCATATACCTACATACCTAATTATTTTCTCTTTCTGCTCTCTCTTACCTATAGCATTAAATATGTAATGATTGTGCAGATTGACTCCCATACAAATTTGTAACGGCGAACGCGTGTATAGAAGTATAACTTCTACCGGCAGTCCCACTGGACTGCCACACCCGTTTTTTTGTTAATTAGATACAATAGAAAAGAAGGTCTCTATGTTCTTTTATACCTGCAGAACCTGCAGCTCTTTCCTTTCCGATGGAGAAAGAAGTTCACTTAGTATATGCCTTCGGAGCCTGCTAAATATGTGTGGCATAAATGTCTGGTGGATATGAGATGCAGAAAATTGTTTTCCGCTCAAAGCAATTATTAATACAGGCAAGATAGACAATTACTTATAAGGGCTAAGGTAAAACGTTAAGTAGCAAGAAAAAAGTGACCTAGTACTAAAAGTTGACATGTATTTTGGGGTAAACTTTTTTCTTTCTTTACATTTTTCCCGTTGGGAACGATTTATTTTTATTTATATTTCTTTCACCAAGAACTTTCTTGGCGAAGGCTAAGATATTAGACTTAATTTTTGCCTAGCTTTCTTTGACTCCATCACTTTCTGTGATATATGTGTTTCTGCTTTTTTCAGCTATTCGTTTTTGGAATAGGTATCTTGTGGAGTCATCCTGCAATCTTTTGACTTTTATCTTTGTGGTTTATTCTATTGTTTTGTTATCACATATATGTGTTTTCATTTGGATTTTGCATAATACTAATTTATGATCGCTTCCTATTTCTGCTGATAGTGCTCTTATATACAAGATTTGAGAGGGCTGTAACTCTCTATTCCACAGAATATAGTCTATCATAGATTTTTGTCATCTACTGTTTTCAAAAGTGTATTTGTATTGTTTTTTGCGAGGGAAAAATGTACTATTAATACGTATTTCATTTATGCTGCAGAGGTCCGTCAGAAGGTCTCCGTTTTCATTTCTGATATTTTCATTATATCGCTCTTTTATTCCTGGGACTATATCATTGCTAACGCGGCAACAACAACATTGTTAAAATGTGTTACAAATTACTAAATGTCTGATTTGTAGGAGATGTAGTGAAACCCATAAATAAATATTATAATTTTAAGTGAAATTCTAAGAAAGGTTAATTTATTTTGAAAATAAATATTACCATTAAAGTTACTTTAAACTATAAAACAATTTATGCTTCTAAATCAAAAGTTTATTTCACCCTTAGTGATGTTAAGTATCTTTGAATCCACTCCACAACCGCACTTTTAATTAAACATTTCAGTAAAGTCATTGATTTGACTTAATTTGATTTATGAAGTCCAAAAGAAAAGATAAAGATTTCTATTGTGATAGAAAGGGAAAGAAAATTCTCTTTTAATTGCGCGGTTCGTTTAATCTGCCCACACTGCTGTTATTTCTGCTATTTAGAATAAAAAGCAGTGACTTTTAGGAGCTTTAAAACTTTATTATAAGTTCATCGCTTTTATATTTTCTTTTTGACGTTTCGTTTTATGTAGACCGTGGTTTTTTAATGGTGTTGGAGTTCTTCCGGAGGAATGAAAACTTTTAGAACAGCAGCAGACTTTGTACAAAAAATACTAGCATAACTTAGACATTTATCAAATATTAAAAGAACACAGTGTGACAGGTTTAAAATGTTTTTCGTCTAAACGTTCCCTATTTCCTACTATTACACAATGTAAGTACTTTATTTGCTATTGAGAGAGAGTTATAACTTCCAATTATGTATGCAAAATGCTTAGAAAGTCCACAACATATTTTAATAATCTAATTTGATCCAAGCCTTCTGTATATACCTTTATCGTTCGGTAAAATGTCCAAATACAATAAAAATGGGTTTATAATGTATTTTTATGGGCAGACAGAGAAATATCTTCGGATTAGATGATTGATAAGCGGTAGTTGTTTAATGGATACATTAAATTCAAAAATAATAAGATTATCAGCAGAATATTAAAATATTTCTGTTTACAGTCGGTTCACAATTTGTTGATAGCTCACTCCAAGTTTAACCCTAATTAGAAAACTGAAATACAGGGAGGATAGGTAATACGATATAATAGTAAAAACCAACCTAAAACTGACGGTTTAAGACGTTTTCGACTAACCCACCTTATATCTGAAGGAATACAATACCTTATAATCCTATTACAGGGGTATTTTGAATGGTTAGAGATGAACGACCAGTGTCGTAGAGTATATGATTGAAACATTTATTTGAACTAAATAAATATATTTTTTAAATTGTACTTATGTAAATTGTATTTTTTAATAAAACTTATTTATTTTATTCAAAAATAAAAAGTTTCTTGCCATTTGTAAAAGATACATTTATTTAATTAAGGAAAAAGACGCCAAATGTCGCCTGGCAAAATTTCCAATGTGTTTTAAATGTATCCATTATTTTCGAATCCGGAGAAAACTAATAAATATTTTTGAAAAATTTAAACGCAGAATGAAAGATTACATTATTACTCAGGGCAGAAAGTCCCTGAAAACTTCTACAATGTTTATTTTAATATGTTATGTAACAGGGGTGAAAATAAAAGAGAAAACATAGTATAATTTTTAATTGAAAATATTGCATGCAAAAGAAACTTTTTATTTATTCTAAAAAATATTTCATTCTGCCTTTAAATTTTTCAAAAATGCTGTTTAGTTTTCTCAGGATTTCTCAGATTCATTCCATCTTCGTAAGGCAGATACTTATTCCGCAGCCAGTCAAGAATATCCTGTTTCTTCTACGCAGTCGTTGGAAGTCTTTCTACTAGTCGTGAATGATAAGGTGCATTATCTAATACTATAATTGAATTTGGTGGTATGTGTTCAATCATCTGCTCAAAATACTCTTCGAAAACATCAGCTGTCATCTCCTCGTGATAGTCTTTTGTGCTTTTGGACTAAAATTCCAACAAACCATGCTTAACAAATCCATTTTCACTGCCAATGTGAGAAATTATTAATCTACCGCCTTTACCAGAAGGTGGGGAGATACCAGTAGACCAACCTTCCATAAAGGCTTGCCTGGAGCTTAATATATTTTTATCTGACCAAATTTTTTTTAGAGTATGACCTGAGTTTACCCACGTTTCATCCTGGTAGAAGATGGGCCTTCCTTCAGCCCGGAATTTTAGTATGGATCTTAGATAATTTCTTCTCCAACATATTATCTCCTTCCGGTCAATCAAAAGTAATTTTCGGTCTGATTTCTCCCACCGGAAATTTAATTCTTTTAAAACTTGCCACAATTTAGTTCGTCCGATATGAGGCAAATCCGGGTCGTCTCTAACTTCTTGTAAAATTTTGTTTAGGTTTGGTATTTTTTTTTTGAAAAAAATCCATGAATTTTCCTTCGAATACCATTTTTGGCAAATTCATCAATTTCAATAGGCTTTTTCCCTCTCTTTAAGTGTTCGTTTGTGTTTGGGTTAGCTATACCGTGTTTTTTTCTTTCTGATAGGAACCTATATATAGTTGACTCTCCTACGCCAGTCATGTTGGCACAACTTTCGACTATGTTGCGAACAGTGTTTGTGGGATTCTGAGAAACCAGAGCATCGTGAATATTCAGGACAATAGTCTTCTCTCTTGGTGAATAGACAGACTTAACTGACTGTACGCAACAGTACCGGTGTAAAACTTGATGATGTTGATGATGAAGCCATCACAATCAATCCAACAAAAACGAGCACCGAGCGAAAGGTACGTATATGTTCGTAGGTATATGGAATAAAAAATCACTCAGCACTGCATATAATTCGCAAAAGAAATATTCGAGATGCTAATTACTGCCGTAGACGCGGATACACCGACGAGCCGTAAATTACATGCGATCAAAAACGTACTAAACAAAAAAAATTGTTCTCGTTCGTAATAACTTCACCCTTTTAAGTTAAGTTTCGACTCTGAGATAGCGCGTAGGCACGTGGCCAAAGCATACCCATTATATTATTAAAAATCTGGGGAATTCCATCCTAATTATCTTGCAACGAATAGTACCTTCGGATATGAATTCCAGGTTTTCTAGTAAAGTGATTAAACGCGAAGATTAGTATTGAAATATCCAAAGAGATAAGGTATTCTTATTTATAAAATTGTTAATGGTTAAATTCTTATTTTTATTAATATAATATAATTACATAACATTAGCCGTGAAAGTTTTAATTGTTTTTTTTGCTAAATATATTAGTATTAAAATATTATTAATATTATATATATAAACAGTATTAAAAAATATTATATTATTATTTAATGAATAAACACCTCAGGAACGCCTATGGTTTACGACCGTTTTATGAGTTTGAGGCACATTTCGTGCTCTCAACAATTTATGAACGGAGAATAGATATTGTTGAAATGGACTCACATGTACAACCGATTCATAATCTTTAAATACTTAATTCTTACCACGTCCATTATCTGTAAAGATTGAATCATAAATAAACAAAAAATATTTTATTATTGTTTGTTTAAATTATTTTACTTTTTATTTGTTAGATTTTTTGCTTTCTTTAAAAGTTTTTTTGTTTACTTTATAGTAAATAGCTTTTTGTGCAAATTTTATTCGTGATTTATATTATCATCACCATTGTTGTTCTTGTGTGTGTAATAACCATAAATCTAACGTGAAAATAATTCCCTAGAAAAACGGTTTGTGTGGCTTTAATGATCAAAATTTACCAAACTATATTTATTTTTGTAACCCAAGTTATACCCGCTTAATATTACATTTGTGCTTTTATATGTAACTTATTGTTTTCCTTTGTTTACAGGTAAGAAAATGTTTCAAAAACAATTTTTCTGCAAATAAGTAAGTAATCTTTTCTTAGTAAACTATAAATCAAATTGTACCGATTTCCAAAGAAATTTAAATAATATTAATAAGTTATAACTTCTCAGAAAGTAATAAATTGTTTTTATTTATAGAAAACATGCAAACTTTGCTGTCTTTTGGAACGGTAGTAATATAAAAGTTCCTAATCCATAAAAGTCGTGAGAGCATCCAAAAGTCTTTTACTTTCAGAATTTATGATGCTGACACAATTAGAAAACAGAGCTTTAACAATTGTAAGCACAGTGGCGTCGATATAGAAATCGATGTGTTGCTATAATTATAAAAATATTTAACCTTAGTCGAGCGGCATAGGTACAGTTGTATCTATTGAGTTTTTTAATTGTGATAACTTTTTTCTTTAAATAGGTACTTACTTGAACTTGTATGACATCTCTATAATAAATTTATGCATTAGAGCCAAATGTACCAAAAAAATATCTTTATCCAGTTCCCAGAGGGAGACTTAAATTGTTTCTACCCATAAACGACGGCATAGGTACATTTGTACCTAAAATTTTTTTTTTAAATAAATGTTTTTTTTTTTTTTTTTTATTTTTATTTTTATGGCTTCGGCAGTTTGCCATACAGCCAGTTACATGATCTTTTAATCTCATTAGGTACAGTAAAAAGTTTTTGAGTTATTTGCAATCGAATAGACTAAAATAGATAAATTTACAACATTTAACAAAAAGAAGAGAAAAAATATAAATAATACATACACATATATATCCATAAACATATACAATTAACATGGGTCACTCGTTTCACGTCCAGGGGACCATCAGGACATTATTATATAACATACACAGGAGAACTAGGCCACGGTAAATAGGATTAAACATATAAAGGAGAGAAAACAAAGGTAAAAAGTAAAAACCATTTTTTTTTAACTAAAGAAAAATATTACATTTGGTCAAAAAATCGATTATGCAATCGTAAATTAATCTATTTTGAGTCGCTAGGGCAGATAAAACGTTAAACGGAGATTTACCGGTAATACGAACTATATTATTATATAATAAGGTGGATTCCAAATTATATTTGGCACAACCAAAAATTACATGATCTAGGTCACCTTCTACTCCACATTCCACACAGTTTTTACTCTCGATCACATGAATCCTTGCAAGATGAGCAGGAAAACAAGCATGTCCAAATTTAAGCCTAGATATGGTTGTTATATAACGCCTAGGGACATTATAAGTTCTGTGCCAATGTGCAACAGGGACAGTTGTGTGTAAAGAAGTGTATCTATTTGGGTTGGTAAAACAAAACTCAGACCATAGGTCACTCCATTTATATTTTAAAACTGCCTTGCGTGAAGCAACCAAATCAGAAATACTGGGTAGAAATTCTGTGGTATCCACTGAATAAATACTTAATTTGGCTAGTTGGTCCACATGTTCATTATGTTTAATTCCACTGTGTGCTTTGGCCCATATAAATATCACATTTTTTTTTATTTTCCTTAAAGTGTTTAACTAATTTTTTAATTAATATTATGTAGGGATTTGAGTATGTGGTTGGAACAAAAGGTTGGTTAATGGCTTTGAGAACTGACATGGAATCTGAAACAATAATAACGGAGGAATCTCTGTTAGAAACAAAAAGTAGGGCTAAAAAAAAGAATATATTTTTTTGTTTAAATGATAGTTTATTTGAATCAAAATACAAAAATTAATGTTAGTGTGGATTTTCGCAACACATACATGTCGTTTTAGACAAAGAATGCTCGCCACACTCAGGCAGAAAACATACTACACGACTTTTTCTCATTTACGCTGTTTTTTTCGTTCGTTTCGACAAACATAGCAACTTTCGGTTACTAGAGTAAATCCGCGAGTGCTGTGAAATCATCATCCAGCCTTCATTTATCACGTCCACTGTTGGGCATAGGCCTCCCTTAAACTCCTCCATTCTTTGCGATTTTGTGCTCTTTGTTGCCAATATTTGGTGATACGTCTGATGTCGTCCGTCCAACGCGCAGATCGTCTTCCTCTACTACGTTTGTCTGCTCTTGGCCTCCAATTTGTAATTTTGCTCGTCCATTGTGAGTCGTGCATTCTCGCTACATGTTCTGCCCAGTTCCATTTCAGTTCCGCTATGCGTTCCACAACATCAGCAATACTCATCTTTCTTCGCAGATCTTCGTTTCTTATTCGGTCCCGAAACGTCACTCCCAGCATAGACCGTTCCATTCGTCTCTGTGCTACTCTCAATTTCGAAGCCGTAGTGATACGCTAAAGTAATTCGTCTAGTATGTTTAGTTATCCCTGCTAATTCTTATTTCATGACCCAAATACGTATATTTCTCCACCAGTTCTACCACCTTGTCTTGAATAGTTAAATGATTATTGGGAACCATTTTTTTTCCTAAACTTAGTTTTGGTCCAGTTCATTCTGAGGCCCACCTTCAAACATGCAAAATCCAATTCATTTCACATATCTTTGGCTTCTCCTAAATTACCTGTGATAAGGACAACGTCATGGTTAAGTTTTTCGCCGTCTCATGTTACTCCTCTGTGGTCGCAATTGACCATCTTAAAGGCATACTCTAATGCCGTTATGCCGTTATCGTGTATCTTAACAGTCAGAGTGACACTTTTGTAAATATTGTAAAAAAGTGTACTATACCTATGGTCAAACCTGCTGTCATTCATTGCTTCTATAAGGCTGTCTATTTCGATCGTGTCGAACGCTTTATGAAAATCTATGAAAGTGAGAACAAGAGGTTTGTTGTATTCTATAGATTTTTCAGTGAGTGTCTACTGTATGGAGGTGATCATTGGTATCATAATTTGAACGGACTCCTGCCTGCTCTCTTGGTTGTTAGAAATCTAGTGAAGAGCTTGAATATGTGGTTCAACAGGTTAATAGGTCTATAATTTTCTAGGTCCTTTCTATCTCCGTTTTAAGCAAAAGGATGATTATAGCATTGTTCCATTCTTTGGGCACCTGTCTTTGCTGCAAACATAGATTAAACAGTTTCTTTAATTTATTTAATAGTATGTCTTCTCCAGATACTATAAATCTTAGCATAGTCTTGAAACGATCAAGAGACATTGCTGCACGTATTAGTGGCAGATAACCCATACTCATTATCTCACACAAGTTTTTTTTGTTGTTTCTATGTACACCAACAACAATTAGGATACCAATAAAAGCGTCGAGCTCACATTCAGTAAATGGCTCAATTTTTTTTTGTGAAGGTCGTCTTGAAGCATTTGGGAATCTCTTTTAAAATCTTTGTGAAAAGCCTCACATACTCTTTTGCCTTTTCTGTTTGTTTTGCGCAAAATTATGTCACAAATTTCTGTGCCCATAATTGACTTGACAAAGGTTAATAACGTGTATAATCAGATATCTAGGGCAGGGCATCAAAAGCATTTGGTTCTGAAAGGACTATTTCGATGTTATCAAGCCCTATACAGTATACACCCTGATATGCTTTGGTTTTTTTTTATAAATTTTTTTACGTATCTTGATGTCACGAAAGTTCTTTTTTACATATTTTCCATTTAAATTTCTATTAGTCTGCAACATAATGTAAACAAACCCTTACGTTATTTACTAATTCGTAATAGAGTTTAAATTTAGGTTAATACGGAAAACGTGATATTAGTATAATAATTACTAAACAAGTTATGTTTATTTCATACTCTGAGATAGCGCGTCAGACGTTGGAGACGTATATTTAAAAGCGGCTTTTTTTTCAATTAACATCGAATTCAGAACAAATTACTAACAGGCATTATGTGAGGCCGCAAGCAGCGACCTATCCCAATTGTAAATACGTTAGAAGTTTGCATTAAACGTGAAAAGTAATATTTTTTTTTTGTGAGAATGATAATCTGAACTTGAGTTGGGTCAAAGTGAAGAAAGCCCAATAGCACAAGGCGGTTACTGGCATTTTTTTTACGTTTGAGTTTTATATCGGTAATCAATAAGTTAGGATCTGTTTCTTGCGCATTATTATGTTGTTACCTCATCAACTAAGTCAATTGTACCAAACAGATTATTGTTTTGGTTAACCCTAAATCTGTGTTTTTTTTTTGTTAAAATATCAACTATTATAATATTCAGTTTACTATGTATCACTGGTTTGCCTGTGAACACAGTATAGTACTAGTATAGCTTGTAGGTGTCATTCACAAGGTAGATGGTTAATTTGTAGATGATAACTCAGACCACATAACTCAATAACCTGCAGACATCTCCGTAATAACACTACCAAAGGTAGTACATGCGAGAGAATGATCCCAGTATGGAATACTATTCTTGATAACTTAACTTGACCTTTACGTACTCCTTAAAATAATACATGGAAGACTATACACCATAGTTCAGAAAAAGACTAGGAACGAGGTAATTACTTCTCGTTTTGAATGTGCTTACACAGATATGTCTATATATTAACTCAGACGGCATTGGATGGAACGGTACATCAGAATTTAAAGTAGAACTACTAAAAAAAAAGAATGTGAACAGTCAAGACATACTTAACATAATTATTCTCTAGTAAAATTAAGAGAAATTAATAGGGTTGAAAACTTGAATAAAAGAGAAATTAGACAGGGATGTGTATTGTTGTTATAGGTGTTCAACCTTTATAACGAATCTATTTTTTAACGACGTAATTTACACATTTAAGTTTTCAAATACCACGGGAAAACAATCAACGTTTACTAATCGCTAGGAATTTTCTTTCCATTTCATACTTTACTTCTGTGAAGTGCTTGCCTCTTTATTTCTAAGTGTTCACCACCTTTTTTTAACTATTTTGAGGGAAGATAGTGGAATACCGGCACCTTTTTGTTTCTTTGCGCCTGTATTTATAATACCTACCTATATTTTGTCTGTCCCCATAAGTCATCTGATCTACAAGCAAACAAGCAGTTTAATTGAACCCAACCTTGTGAATGAACGTGAGACTTACACATCCCTTAGAATGACACTCAAGTGTTAATTCATTCGGGCGAAGATGATTAATTCGTGTAAACAGGAATCATTCTATCGCGGCCCAATGCTCCAGACCATCCTTCCCTCTCCCCCTATAGCACTCTGATGTACGGTAGGGGCTCTATATCCGCAAAGTGCTTGTCGTGTGGAAGTTCTGGGTACAAGAACTTCACCGCGATGTCCTACCACGATCAAAGCAGGTTAGTGTTTGGCGCTGTTTACCTGCTTTCTCTAGTGATTTATCAAATCTGAATTGCTTGCTCGGGCCCCAGGTCTTGCCTCTCTTGGAGGCTATAGGCCTCTCTTGCCCGGTTTTTGGTTTTGTTAGTGTTTTGGTAGCTTCGCCTTTTTAGTTAGTAATTTTTGTATTTTTTTTGGTGACCGAAGCTGATTTTTGGGTTTTTTTGTATTATATATATATTTTTTGAGGACTGTATAAAACGTAAACATCAAATTAATAAATTTGTTATATGGTCGCCAATATTTGCTGTTTTGATATTCTGTGCTTCCATCGATGGAACACATCATACCTTAGTATCTCTTGCAGTATCGGGCTTGGATGGTTTTCTAGCTCAGTAAATTTTATTCTGGCTTTTTCTTCCATTGTGTCTTATCATCCTTATTTGATTCAGTTCTCTGAATACGAATCATTCAGCTAAGTATCTCGGCATATTTGCTGTTTCTCTGAGGCTATTATTGTGAGCTGCTTATCTCTTCTTTTTATTGCTGTTACTTATGTGTCTCCATGCAAGAGATGCATATGCAATTATTTGTAATATGGTGCTGTTTATCAATCTTATTTTTGTATTTTGAACTGTTGAGTCTACATGGGGACATAAATGTCAATTCTTGGTCCATTATGAATTCGAGGCATTTCGCTTTTCTTTTCCATTCGATGCGTTTATTTTGCACTGTCAGCTGTTCTTCAGGATTTTCTCTTATCTTTTTGAAGAGATCGCCTTGAACCTTCTCTAAGGTAATGGCTATTTTCCATTGAATACTCCATTCTTTTATGCAGCCTTTAGATTGTTTACAGCTATATCTAGGTTCTTGTGATTTGCCGCAATCGCTGTGCCGTTTGTAGTGTACCTGGTGTTCTTGGAATATCTACGTTGTATATTATATACAGTAGGGGTGACAGGACCCCCTGTGATACTCTGGCTCCGGAGCTTCGTGTTCAGGCCGGACTTGTCCTATCCGGAACCCGAAGCTCGATTCCACAAAAACGAAGAGATCAGTCTCGCCATGGCCTTGCTGTATCCGTAGCCTCTTATTCTGTATGTTAGTCCGTTATGTCAGACTCTATCGAAGGCTTTGCTTACATCCAGGAAGGCTACTCATGTGTACTGTTTATCTAGTTGAATCTAGTTAAATCCAGCTGTTACATACTCTGTTAGTCTGAATACTTGCAGTTCGCTGGAGCATTCTGTTCTGAATCTGATCCACAACGTGCTTCTCTTCAGTTTTGTATATCTAGCATGTTTATGACGACACTTTTATCCATTAAGACGTGACCAATCATAAGTTCAATGAGCACCGATGTTTGAGCTCGGGTTCATTCAATGTTAAAATGTTCTATGAACTGAATACATATTCAACATTTTTTTGCATGTATCGTCAACGGTAAGACTGTCATATCCGAGGCTTGTTTATAGCTTTCTCAGTCTCAATTTTCTTTACGGGAATGGGTGACTGTTCAATTCCCCAATCCTTCTCTTTTACTGGCTTGAGATCGGCAGTGACACTGTAAACTATTTTATCTATCCGCAAGACCAAAAACGGATTTGAAAACGTTATTGACTGTATCTAAAATTCTTTTTAATCAAATTATATGCTAGTTATTACAATTATTTTATTTATATCCAATAAATAATTTAAGACTATAAATATTTTCAATTACAATACATTGCGAATTACACACAGAGGAAAATTCGTTATGTCTTCGACGTCTTATTTCGTATTAGTTTGAAATGGGTCGACGACTTGTTTACGGAATAGTTTAAAGTTTAAACAGTGTCCGTCTTGAGATATCAAGTAGCTAGGGGATTGATTTAATTAACCCTATTTAGTGAAAACTAATGCGGGTTTGTCTAAATATTTGCCAACCCTTGAATGAAAATGAGCATTGAGCAGTTCGGTTATTGTCTACCAAGCTAATATAGGCGGAAACGGTTGCTCATTTACATAACACCAATACGGATTGAACGATGAAATAGTTGCATGGAATATATTGCTTATCTTTTTTAATAAATTGTATTTGGTGGTCAACTTTTATTTTTATTTAACATAATTAGGTCAAATTTTATTAGGATGGCTGTGAAAATGTTGTTAATATCGGATGAGATGTCACAAAGATATCAAAATTTTGTTTAATTAGATAATGGTTTGTGTAAAGTTATGAACCTATTTTGCAATGCGATATCTTGTTTGTTTACTGTACTCTTTATTTATTATCCATCCATCCATCCATCCAATGGCGCTACAGCCCAAATCGGGCCTTGGCCTCCTTCAACAGGCTTCTCCAACCATCTCTATTTACCGCTGTTCACTCTGAGATAGCGCG
>NW_027314247.1:0-16573 GCF_040954645.1 Diabrotica undecimpunctata | reverse complement strand
ACGCGCTATCTCAGAGTCGAAGAGGAAGACCAAGGTCAAGATGGAGCAATAAGTTAAAGGAGAGAAGAGAAGATTTAACGTAACGAACTGGGAAAGAAAAGCAACTGATAAAAGAGAGTGGAAAAGAATAGTACATTAAGTCATGGGTCTAGTAGGCTCTAAGTGCTTACATATTATAAAGAAAGTCTATACGGGGAAGATTATTTATTATTAATTAAATTTAGATTTAGCCATACGGCTCACACTCCATCTAAGGGGAAAATTCACTCATCCCAGATACCTACGGTACCAAAAGGATTGAGGTCTTGTGGGACTCTTTCCATGTTATCGAGCCCTATGTGACTTGGTATGCTGGGGTATCTCCCAAAAATTTTCGTACACATCTGGACGTCGAGAGAAGTACAGCTTTCTGCATGGTCTAGTAAAGATGTTCATTCAGACCTAACTTTCTTGTTTTCTAGGAGGTTCTTCGGAATTATTCCAGTAGTAGAGAGAATAATAGGTATTGTCTGGGTACTTTCCACTCTCCACTGTCTTTGTATTTGAATTTCTAGATCCCTGTACTTGGCAATCTTTTCGTTTGGTATTATAATTTGTATTATAATTAAATTAATAATTATATTAAAAATATGCGCTACCTAGCCAATGAACACCAACTTTCGTTATAAACTCTTGTGTTTTTTCTCTACTTTCATTTACGTCTTCATCCCAAGGGGTGATTACGAATCTTGTCTTTAAACCTACTGCAGTATATAATATAAGAAGAGAAGATATTTAGAAAATATACCGTTTAAGAAAACAGTCAATGATAACGTTAAAAAAGCGATTATAGCGCTAGCGAAATAAAATAAAGTTAAAAAGGTTTGACAATGGATGCTAAAAAATTCAATTAAGAGACGAATATTTTGACGCACAACTATTAACCAAAAACCTTTGGTAGAAGATATATAGTCATATAGCATCAAAAGATATAATTTTTTTTTTTTTTTTCTTTTATGTTTTTAATATGCTATTGCGTTTCCATCTTGTCCGTGACTTCTTCTATCCAAAGGCGATTTGTCTCTCACTATCTTAATAGCCTATTGTCTGTCATCACTTTTTTTTTAGTATACACTGGCTTTTTTTACATTGTATGCTGTTCTGATTTCACCATCTGTTTTTTTTTTGATTTGCCAGTATTCTTCCCGTGATTCTTTTCAGTATTCGCATTTCCGTTGTCTCCTGAAGTATCCTTTGTGCATTTAATGTGTCTGATCTAGTTTCTGCCGTGTATGCCAATTGATCTTATAGTCGCTTTATGAATGTTTTAGGTTTCATTCCAATATTCCTGTTCCTCCATATTATATTGTTTAGACAACTTACTAATTTTTTTGCTTTCTGTATTGGTTTTTACCTCTGCTTATACAGTACTGTAACCTTAGGACCATTCTTTGTAAGTTGTCTTCATTTGCTGCTGTTAGTGGGACATCGTCCTCTTATGAGAGAATCATATTTTTTTATTTCTCCTCTTATGACTTTTATTTCTTTACAGGTGTTAATTATTTCATCAATGAGATTAAAGATTAGAGGGTTTAAGGAGTTTTCTTGTCTCCTAACTATGTGGTATTTCCTCTGTCAGTTGTCTATCTGAAGTGGCCTGCATATTGGTATATTTGTATATATCTTAAATTGTTTTAAGATATATACAAGTACACCAATAACGTTCTTCAGGCTTAATATAACAAAGTCAATCAAGCAAAGGAACGCAGGTCGATAGTATTCTATTACATTTTCTAAATTTTATTTATAAAGAATACTACATCTAAATAGGATCTTCCACTTCGTGAGCATTGTTGTTCATCCTTAATTTAGTTAAGATTTTTGTTGTTAGTTTCTGCGTTGTGTTTAATAGATTGATTCTATAGATTATCGGTTCTTTTTGTCACATTTTTTAAACGTTAATTTAGTTTCCATTCTTTCGGTACTTTGCTGTACTATATTATTTTGTTAATGAGCTGCGCTAATTGATATATCATCAATGTTTAGCAATATTTTAATAGTTTATTTGTTATTTCGTCCAACCAGGGCGTTTTGTTGAGGAATTTCTCATGTCCTATTTACTGTCTGTTGTCGGGAGATTCTTTGAGACAGTTGGAATATTTGTTTATATTTTAAATTAGCTCTCTTCTACTCCATCATCTTCCGCGATTCGGTTGCTATTTATTTCTTTTGTTAGTCTTCTTTCATTTAAATATTTATTTAAAAAATATAATTAATCATACAAATATGTAATATCAAATATGTAAGAATATTTTTTAATTTCGAAAAATCAAAGAAACAAAAGAAAAGTTAGAGAAAATCAAATCGGAGAATTTAGAAGCCATGTAGTTAATTAAATTTCTTAAATTAAAATTAAAGCCATTAAATTTCTTAAAAATACAGTTTAAAACTTAAAAACAAGGCCCTAGAAACCGATGCAATATGTTGCAATAACTGCTGTAATTAAGTTCGTTTGTTAACAAAAAATAGATAAATAAAATGTTATTCATATATTTCAAACTATAAGTGTATGAAACAGAGGTAACCAGCCGAAAGTTTGTCAGCAGTAACTGAGAAATCAGATTACCCACACTAATAGATACTAACCAATTTCCAAAGAGATTTCATCACACAGATGCAACGCAATTAATTACACATTAGAAACTAATCCATCAGCTTGGATTTAACCTTTTACAAAAACTCGTTAATAGTTATAACGAACATTTTGGTCAATAATAATTAATTCAGCTTATTATTAATAAGTTTAAGTAACACAAGAAATCCAAGCATAATGTATAAAAGTATAAAAGCTTATTTATATCGATGATAGGGTTTTATTTAGAAATACTACAAAAGTGGTTGATAAAATTTTTCCCAACTGCTTTTCTTTTTATAGAATTTTGTAGTATACTTGAATGTAAGTAACAGCAGTTTTTATAAACAAACAAATTAAATTAAATACTTCAAACTTAACCCTTAACTGTGCTGCTGAAATAATGGTGCACGTAAATGGTGCACAATAAAAACAAAGTTGTTCAAAAATTAAAATTTTTTTTATAAGTAAAGATTAAGAACAGTAATTTTGTTTATATGATATACTAATTATAAACAATTTTCACATATATTGGGAGTGTGACCTGGGCAAATATGTTTCTTCCATTTTCTACACACTGTTTTAACTTTCTTATCCTGACTTCTAGGACAGAAAAGAACAAAGAGATTTTTGGATTGGTTCCTCATTATAACAGGTTACGGGTATTTCCTGGCCTTGATTTTGATTTTTAGAAAATTTATTTCTAATGATGTCTTGAAGTTCACGTGGTAGCCTGTACAGTTTGTAAAGTTTACAGTTCTTTGTCGCATATGATACATCACCAGTGATTTTCCTGGTATAAGAAGATGATTTCTTCTCGTCTCTTTCTTGTCAGTTCGACATTTTAGCAATATCTGGATATTAACGGCAGTTATATTTAGAATTTGGTAAAAGATTACCATTGTCCAGCGCCTTGTCCGCCGTACAGCAGAATAATTAGCGCCCAATTGATCTAATGCATCCACGCAGGCCTTAGTTTAATTGTAATTGTGGATTATTTCTTGCTTATCATTTTAATTATTTATTTGTTGATCATTATCCATTATTGAATTAAGTGTGACGGCCCATTTTTTTTTGGCACATAAGAACATATTGTCATTCCATTATTATGGCGAAATAGTGATGATCCTACTTGTCTGTTTTTATTTGGTTTAAATTCAAGTGGTAATTGCGACTTATTAATTTTCATAGATTCAAGAAGAGTCAATCTTTGCTCCCTCAGTATTTTTTTATAGCCCTTTTTCTATCCGAATTGTCGAATAAAGGCCTCTCCCATTTCTCGCCATTCATCCCTGTTGTGTGCTAGGCATTTTCACATTGGTCCTGCGACTCTTTTGATATCGTCGCTCCAGCGCATTTGAGGTCTTCCTCTTGGAGGTCTTCCTCCCTCAGTATTTAGCACAGTTCAATTGAAGAGAACCAGTTTTCTGTAGTAGTGTTACGGTTTTTTTTTCTTTAAAGGGGTGACAATAGTCACAACGTCGCTAGTAGGGACTGACACATCAACACTGACTCTGCTTTCCTTGTCGGTGTAAACAAAAGCATTTCTCATGTAGAATGTACGTGAATCACATGAACACTCTGAGATAGCGCGTAGCTGGTTTTTCTGGGCGTATATATTTATACGAACATCTACTCTGAAACAGTACATTCATTTAATCAATAGTAAAATATTCTCCAGGGACATATGAAGACTGCCAGTTATGTATAAATATGTCCCAAATGTTTCTAATCGCTCCTACCTTATCTTCAGCTTTTCTTTCTTTTCTCGTTGTTGCCTTATCTTGCACTTGCAAAATGAAAATTTACATTTTTATGGTTAGATTTCATCCCTTCTGATAAGTATAAAACACCAATGAATACCTTTAGCTCATCAATATTAATGTTACTAGTGTAAGTTCGAAACAGTTCTTTTAACCTTGATCGAACTGCTTCAATTATTATTCTGTGTGAGAATGATTTGCAGCATTTCATCGGTCACGAACAAATTCCATGCTTTCAAAAAGTTACTATGATCCATATTTCTTGCTTGTCCCTTTAGGCCCGGTAGATGAACTACTAAATTATGCTTACGCGTACTGGTGCCTCTGTTACACTGTTTATGTCATTTATAATTGCGGTTTTTGATGTAGAAAGAATTATTTTTATTTTGATGTAATTCGTTTAGCGCATCAGAGTCTTCTGTACTTCCTTCTCTTCAATCAGATTATAATTCAGAATCGCTGTCGTGATCACTTAGATTAAATTCAACGTTTTCGGCAAGACTCTCATCATAAAGAAAAACATGGGTCGTTTAGTGTCGTTCCCAATTCTTCTTTAGTTAGAGGTATATGCTTATTCTAATTCTTATTATTCATTGCTCAAATAAAATAAAATAACTCTTAATAAAAAACGGCAGTTATATCTTGGTTATATAATGTACAGAATGTTATTTTTCATCGAAAAATTGAAAAAAAAACAATTTTTCTTCACATACACTTACGTGCTGGTGGTGTCTTTGAAGATTCTTTTCCGTATATCACTTAAAAAATATCGATTTCGTTGCTTAGCTCACTTGTGAATAATAATATCTACGTAGATTAAAATACGTGGATTTTAGATGGACGTATTATTTGTTAATTGACAGAAAAATGCGATGACTTCGCAACCTTTCACTTTAAGTGGGGTTCGCGTGGACACCACGTGCGTAGTTAAGGGTTAATTATCGAATATATATATATATATATATATATATATATATATATATATATATACGTAAGTATCCCTAAAACCTCATTTTTTGAAGATATACTACTCTCTATAATTCCATCAGCAACTGACGTTCTTTCATCCACCATGCCGCTTCAACTTTGCCAAACTGACTCCTGCGTCTGTCAGAAGAGTTGGTCAATGATGTTTGACGTAGACATTGACCTGTATACTTGTCAGGATCAAACTCACCCACACATATTTTTGCAATAATGAAGGGAATTTTTTTTAAATGTATTTTTGCTAACTGGTTGTACAGTACATTACCCTTGGCTATAGGTTACTGTACTGTACTGCTAACTGGTTGTACGTACAGTACCTTGGCTATAGGTCAGAAAAAATATTTTTTCTGAACAACTGAATATCCATAAAGACACATTCTCTAATTAGCTTCAAACTATTTATTTTGTCTTCGTCAATAATAAGCGCCTTTTGTCGGTTTTTGTCTATGGTACGTTTACCACAAAAACTGATTTTCTATCTTTTACGTGAGTAATTAGCATATTCATCAGTTTCTAGCAGCAACATCCATCAAATACAACAAATAATAATGCAATTTTGTTCAATAAAAACGGTGCTTTATGGAGAAATTTTAAAACATCTTCTATAGACAGAACTTTACAGTTTTTTGGCTGGTATCCTTTGATCCTTTCTTCAAATATTCACTGAACTTATGGTAATTAGTATTCTTGTTTACCATTAAAGTCTTTTATAATTGAATATTTGGACCATTAGGAACTCGGAGAAAACTTTTCAGCGAGATCGTCGAAGTATCCAAGCAGCACAGTTTCATTAATATAATATGTGCTACACAGTTTTCTGCTATCCAGTTTAGTAATTTGTCATATTCTCTGTCGTTTGCTTCTCTCAATTTCTTGCGATTTTCTATTTCTATCTTCCGACTATTTTACAACGATACATTTTATGAATTTTTAAAATTATTTAGAGATTGTGAATACGATAACAAACTAGTATGACATAAAAGTTTGTATGCACCGTGGTTAATAGATATTTTTTTAGAAAGCAATAACATCTTATTAAAGAACTTAATATCCATTTTTAAGAGTCATTCAAACATGATATTCAAAAAATCATTACCAAAATTTCTGTTTTCGAGCATTTTACGTCAATGTTTATTCATTGTGACTCTTTGTATCTCCTAATCACTTTTAAATTCTACAATCTAAGCCGGTGTTAATTAATGCTGTTTTTTTTAAGTAGGTGAAGGTCATACCGTTAGAATAAATTTTAAATGTAAAAGATATGTTTGTAGATGGCGTAAAACGGAAACAAAAATTGCATCTAGCACCTTGCAAACTTTTAATCTTATTTGCAATAGAGTTACATAATTTAGTAATAAATTAGAAAATATTATGTCAAAGATTAAGGTTCCTTACAGGAAATTAATGATATATTTCTTAATTGAAGATTAAAATAAAATGAATAATATCGTGAATATCAGAAAGATAACTATCAAATTATATAAAAATAATAAATTATATATAAAAACTGTTTACGCAGGTTAATAATAATAACACTATTATTACATTTAATTAAAAAGGAATAAGTTTTATTGTTTTACAAGTACAAGTGTAAGGTGTACAGAGACCAGTGACAAGTGACAAGTAAGTCATTAGACATCAATAAAATAAAAACATGTTGCCAACATACATAAAATAATTATAGTACTGAAGTGTACAGCAACAAAAACTTTTATTATTGTCACATAAAATATGATTACACATATCCCGACTACACATACAATATCACATAAGTTAATATTTAGATGCACATGGAATTTTGAGTATCAATATGACATACCGAGATCACTGCTTGCAAAATCCAATAAACCTATGGTATATTTTATTCGCTTTATTACTGAGCATTATCAAATAAAATTTAACTGTTTTCTCTTCTCATCCACTCGTTTGATAGACATCTATCTGCTTGTTTTAACGTTGGTCTTAGTCTGAATTCCTGTTATCATATTATCTCTTTCACGGAATTCCTTTCATCCAATCAAATCGGATACCAGTCAAAAACACTGGCAGAAATAAAGTGGCATTTTTTAATTAACAAAAGAAATAAAAGTAAAAAAAAAAATTTATTTCAAAATTTTTAGTAAAAGGTATAAATAAAACACCCAAACGGGCTATAACACAAATACAGAACGTTTTCGGAATGTAAATTCCATCATCAGTGTAACCTAAAAGTAATTAACCACTTTAATTAAAAAGAACGTAAGGTTTAAAATGTTGACTAAGGTTATGCAAAATGTGGTTAATACTTACAAGGTGCACATGCTGTGAGCCACTAAAATTTATGGGTAAAAACCCTTTAAATGATATAAATTTACAAATATGTTACATTATGTACTATTAAAAATTAAGATGTCTAAGTTACCGTTGGAATATGTAACATGGCAACGTATGGCTCTACATTGGTTACTTGGTCCTGAGACAAAGTGTCTTCGAGGACCTGTTGATAACAACTGATAAAAATGACAATATTATGACAAATAAAAGTATGTGTATATCTACGAGCTCCAGGATCGCATTATAAAGATAGTTTTTAACTCCTTTCCATCCAAATTTCATATTGTTTAAATATACATACCATTATACAGTATATAGACATTAGGTGAAGACGAAGGACCAGAAATACTAAAGGTAGAAGTACTACATTACATAAAGTTGGTAAAAAATAGAAAACTGTTGGCTCTGATAACATCCCCGCAGGTATTTTAAAACTAATTAACGAAGAAAACATTTAAATATTGGTCAAGCATTTCAATCATATGTACTTATCTGGTGAAATTTCAGAGGATTGATTAAGGTCTGAATTCATAACTTTATAAAGAAAAAACAAAGTCCAAAACACTAGGCGAACATCAGAATAAGAAATAAGTGTGAAAAATACCAAGATAAAACGCAGTTTGAATTAAGAGATGGATTGGGAAAAGAGAAGAACTTTTCGTACTTCTAAACGGCAAAGAGATCTGTGCCATTTTTATTGACTATAATAATTAATTTTATACAGTCGATCATGACAAGTTAACTAAATATTAAGAAATAAAGGAGTTGATATGCGCGATGTGAGGATTATTGAAAAATTTTATTGGCGTCAAACAGAGACCATTTATGTTAATGGAAAGTTGACAAAATAGTGTAAGATTCTAAAGTGAGTCAATTAGCGTTGTGTGCTGTCTCCACTGTTGTTTAGTTTATATTCAGATATAATCTTTAAACCTGCTTTGCATAACT
Organism: Diabrotica undecimpunctata; assembly: GCF_040954645.1. Classification (NCBI taxonomy): domain Eukaryota; kingdom Metazoa; phylum Arthropoda; class Insecta; order Coleoptera; family Chrysomelidae; genus Diabrotica; species Diabrotica undecimpunctata. Next base: position 7,951 of record NW_027314247.1, on the reverse strand, counting down.
TGAACTATGGTGTAAATATTAATGGAAAACTGGAAATACCATTAGATACGTTGATGGCACAGACAACGATTTAACTGGATTGCAATATTTTTTAAAGTCTATTACCGCTTTGAATCTCAAATAAAGAGATAAAATGTAGAATTGAGATGACTCGTGCAAATTTCTTAGAAATGAGGTCACTCTTTAGTAACGATAACTTAAAACTTCCACTTCGGAAACGCATGATTAAATCATAAATATGGTCAGCTGTTTTATACAATGTCGAAGCATGGAACTTGAAAATGTCGACTATTAACCGCTTAGAGGCTTTTGAAATGGGGTTGTATAGTAGACGAACACTAAAAATACCGTAGACGGTTAAGCCGATAAATAAAGCAGTTCGCAGCAACAGAGCAGAAGCTACTCATCAGCTGGTTGATATACACACATATATATATATATATATATATATATATATATATACTTTATATATATATATATATATATATATATATATATATATTTATATATATATATATATATATATATATATATATATATATATATATATATATATATATATATATCGTTAAGTTTTTAAGTAGAAACAATTTTTAATTAATTATACCAACACCAACAATTTCTTAATCACATTTGTAGCTCCCTGATGAAGGACATAACCAATGTCCGAAAGCTTGGAATAAAAATTTAAAAGAGTACACAATACTTCTGGTTCATTATATTTATATATATATATATATATATATATATATATATATATATATATATATATATATTTAAGGTATATGACCGTTTAATTTAATATAAAAAAATTGTGCACTCGTAAGTGAATGGGATGTTATCGGTCTGGAGATAAAAAAGACAAGAGTTGTGCTACTTTATCTATTTATTGAAGACGTTTCGCCTATTGTTCAATAAGCATCATCAGTTCATCTAAAAGAGTGTTATTAGCGATACATCTAATATGAAAAAACAATTAAGTAAATGATCTTACCTTTAAAAGATCTGTAGCATTACAATGTTGTTATTGCAAAGAAACATCAAAAAATTAATATAATAAATATAACAGCAAAAAATATAGAAACACAGAACGCTGGAAGATTCCCAATTTAACTAATTTATATATATATATATATATATATATATATATATATATATATATATATATATATATATATATATATATATATATATACTATATATATATATATATATATATATATATATATTATATATATATATATTTATATATATATATATATATATATATATATATATATATATATAATATGTATATGATGTGGAGAAACAGAATATTTTTCGACTAATTATGATAGGTAAATATTTATCAGCTCTAGGCTATAGTTAAACAATAGTAAAATCAAGCCTCATATTTGAAGAATGCCGGAGAATGGAACGGGATATGGAGAGTTAAATAAATTATCAGAAGAGCTCAAGACTCTCAAGAGAGTCTTGCCATATTAAACGTCAACGTCAAGGGGACTAGATAAGGCACGTTATGGAAAAACATACCAACTAAGCGAAAAGAAGAAAGATAGACGCGACTGAAATGTTTTGTTGGAAAAAAAGTTACGAATTCCGTGAACCGACCATAGAGTACATAATTACATTTTAAATAAGATAAAGGTCAGCAAATGACTTTTCCGTAAAGCCCATCTCCAAAAAATAAAGTACTTTGGAAATGTTATTAGAGCAGATGCAGAAAACATGGAAAGATTTTTCAAAAAAGGTAGAACGCTGAAGATCACGAAAAAGATCCTCAACAACAAGATGAACCGACCAAATTACAGAACTATACAAAAGACCTAAGCAGCGTTAAAATAAATGACCAGAGACAGATCATTGGAGACGGACACTACACAGAATGTTCTAGGTAAACATGGACTTAAATAAATAAATAAAAGAAGTAAACGACCTATTTAATTATGCTGAGCATGAGTTAAAAGAAATGACCAGAGACGTATCTTTGAAGACCGATAATACACAGAATGTTATAGGTAAACATGGACTTGGCGAAAGAAATTAATAAAGTGAACGACTTATTCAATTACGCTCATTTTCAAGTGGTTGATAGGTTTAACTACCTAAGATCTCATATCACAAACAAAGGAGGTTGTGACGAAGAAATCTAACACAACTTCGTCGCCAGCCGAACAAATGTAGATGCCTTCGATATGTGGTATTGCAGAAAAGTGCTGCGAATATCATAAATAGAACATTTAACCAACATTTCGATTAAAAACATTTAAAGGCTCTCAATAAAAATAAATTAGTCCTATCTCAGATACTTCTTGACACAGACCGAAAAACAGTAGGCCTAGCAAAACTGATAGTCGAGGGTAAATTCAATGGCAAACGACCACGACAAAGATCTACCACACGCTAAGTGATTAAGCCAAAGGAATTTTCGGCTATGGTATACATGAAATTTCACGTTATTGAAAAAAAAATCTGACATCAACGTAAATACAGTCGCAATATTTACCGCATTACAAAATTCCAGCCCTTAACCCATTAAGATATTTCATACTTGAAACTTACTGCTTATAAATAAAAATACAGGACATTAGCGGAACTTATTACATATTAGACATTTATTCCTGTTTCATCGACTTCGAGAAGGCATTCGACAGGGTCCGACATGAAAAACTAATAGAAATACTGAGAAACAAAGATATAGACAGACGAGACTTACGAATCATTATCAATCTGTATTGGAATCAAAAGGCCAATATAAAGATAGAAAAACAAAAGTCCGAAAATATAGATATAAAGAGAGGAGTAAGACAGGGCTGTGTTCTGTCACCATTACTGTTTAACGTGTACAGTGAAGCCATATTCCAGGAAGCGATAGAGGATCTGGGTGATGGAATCTCTGTAAACGGAAGAATAGTAAATAACATAAGATTTGCTGATGACACCGTTATAATGGCAGACACCCTGGAATCGCTACAAGAATTGGTAAATAGAATTAACGATTATTGCATTAGATACGGACTAAAAATAAATAAGAGAAAAACTAAATTTATGATTGTCTTAAAAACGCAACATGGAAATGAAAGATTAATGATAGAGCAAACCCAAATAGAAAAAGTAGAAACATACAAATATCTGGGCACCTGGGTTGATGACAAAAATGACCAAAGCAGAGAAATCAAAGTCCGAATTGAAACTGCAAGGCAAGCATTTGTGAAAATGAAGACAATGCTTACCAACAGAGACCTTCAGTTGCATCTCAGATTGAGGGCTCTAAGATATTACATATTTTCTATCTTACTATACGAAATGGAAGCTTGGACTCTGAGATAGCGCGTATTATCAATGCTGAGGTAATACGACGTCTAATACGGAGCTAGAATTATGAACAGCATAAAAAGAAGAAACTAGAGTATTTGGGTCACATAACCAGAGGAGAAAAATATAAGCTGCTGAGAATTATTATGCAAGAAAGGATCCAAGGAAGAAGAAGCATAGGAAGAAGACGCATCTCCTGGCTGAGGAACCTTAGAGAATGGTTTAACTGTAGCTCACTACAACTTTTCAGAGCAGCAGCCAACAAAGGGACCATAGCCGTTATGATATCCAACCTCCGATAGGAGATGGAACTTTAGAAGAAGAAGCGGAACTTAATTTGAAATTCAAAATGGTCTATGCATTAGAGAAGCGCTATTTGCACGTATATTAAGTACCAGATATATCTAGACATGAAACAAGATATGTATTTATGCTTTATTGACTATAATAAAGTCTTCAATACAGTTTGTTGAGACTAGCTAATTAAATTTTTACTGGAAAAGCATCGACTCAAAGATGTTAACAATATTTTAAATCTCACAATTGTTAAAGAGCCGTAGTAGGACAGATAAAATAAAGACAACCGCATGTAGAAAAAAACAGTTATGTCCAAGTAAGCTTAATACATAAGTACCAATCGAAAAATATTTTGATAACTCGGTATATAATACTATTGTGGAAAAACTGATTGCTTTTGATTGTATCATAGATATTTTTAGACAAAGCGAAAAATACTATTTCACCTTAGTGTAACCCTGACTTCGAAACGCCAGCATTTGTCATTAGTTTTTATTATTTCATTAACATGGTCAGTAAACCTTCACGTACAATTGACAAACGCTAACAAGAATTATTTACATGGTACTAAAGATTATGAAAATTTCTTTAATATTTATGGTAAACTATTACTACAGTTTTATTTACCGAAGTTTCAGGTATTGTGTTAATATAAAAACATTTTTTATTTCGACACAATAAGAGAAAATTATGTTTGAGGGTAACTAAATTCATGTATTTCCTTTTTCGAATTGGCATATTTAAGTTTTAAAAATTATTCAAACGGATTAGTTTAAATATTAACCCTTTTGCGGTCTTATCAGACTATTATCAGTATGTATTGTGTCAAACTTGCGAATGTCACTTAACAAAGAGGTTTAAAGTCTATTGGCTTTACATAGAAACTTATTTAAAATTATTAATGAATGAAATTTTCGAGTGAAGGATTTGAACTTTTTATTAATTTTCTGCATTCTTTTCTGTTCTGTTTAATTTGTGTACTTCTTGCCAAGATTTCCCCTTACTTTGTAATATCTCTGTAATAGCACTGTTCCACCCTTTTATAGGTACATACTATACGTGTGGTTCTTCTCCTATTTAGCTTTCCACATTCTGTACACTTAGATATACTGTATATCCTTGTTATTTGACCGAACGACGCTAATTCTTTCTTCTTTATTGTGTCAACCGACAGTTAATGTTAAGTTTGTTGTTTACTTCTTAATTTCTGAATCTGTCCTTTTATTCTTGCCTTATTGTTCTTCTAGAGTATATCATATCTGCTGCTTGTGTCCCACTGTGGTGCATCCATGTAATATCCAGTTTTCTACTCGTAGTCAAAGTTGGTCTATATATTGTTTCGAATATTGTTATATTCGGTTTTCTTGATATTTCTTTGTTGTTAAGGAATTCGTTATTTAATGCCTGTACAAGTTTTACTATACTCCATAGCCTGTGTGAAGATCGTCCAAGATGCTCCTTTGTTATTTATTACTATCTTCAGGATTTTGATGTTTTGTCTGGTTCTTTTTTTGTTGATCTACTATCATCTCTATTTGGTATGCGTGTCGTTTTTCTTGTTATTTTCATTGTCTATGTCTTCTCTTTATTTACACTTAAGCTGTATTTGTTTGCTTCTGATTTCCATTTGTACTATGTACTATGTTATCCGCAAATACGTATATATTTTAAATAAATCCCGTAGTTATTATTTAAAGGTGCTTTACATTCTTTCGCTAGCTCATCTATTACAGTTTAAAAAGTACTGGGCTAAAATTGTCCTGTTGCGATTGCATATTTTGTGTACTGCTTATTACCGACCAAGAATATTATGCACTTCCTCTTTCCAGATTCAAAAAACTTTTACTAAATTGAATGAGAAAACTGAGTCTGACAAAAGAAAAACTATACAAAAGAAACTCTTTACCAAACATTGGATTCCATTCGAGATGAAATGTCGTTTGGAAAAGTATCCATAGAATTAAAAGTTCCGAAAAGCACCCTAGTTGATAAAATTTATAACAAATATGAAGAAGGTATTCCAAGTGGAGTCCACTGTGTCCTGACTGCAGCTGAAGAACAAACCATAGTAGATTGGATTTTATATTTAGAAACTGTTGGTTTTCCTGTAACAAAAAATTAACTGTTGGGATGTGTTTCAGAACTAGTTTGCCATCTAGAATGAGCAAATAAATTTAAAGACGGACTTGCAGGTCGTTATTGGTACGAAAATTTCTTCGTCAGGCATCATAGCTCCTTCGTCAAGTATGTCAAAATCTGACCAAACCTTGGACAAATGTAACAGAAAAAAGTATAAGAGGTTGTTTTGATGGTGTTTCAGACCATTTAAAAATAAATAATTTAGAGAACGTCCTATCAGACCCAAAAAGAATTTTTAGTTGCGACGAATCAGATTTTTTCTTTCATCAAAAGAAAAATGTGCAATCGCAATAAAAGTTCGAAAAAGTTTATACCAGAATTGATGATGACGCACAAGTTGTGAAACCTACGGTTTTGTTTTCATCCAAAAGTACCAAACAGCCATCATTTGAAATGCCTTTGGGTTGGGGTATGTGGCCGTTTAGACTCCGGAAGAATGCATTAATTACGAATTTATTCTACAAAAAATTGATGATTGAAAAGAACGTTTCTTTACCCGTGAGATTTTTATAGATGGGCATTCTTTACATCTAACGCTCCATCTTGCGTCTTCAAAGCATGGGTATTGTACTTATTGCTATTCTGCATAACTCCACACATCGGTTGGAAACCCTAGATGTTGCTATTTTTCGCCCTCTTAAACTTTCCTAGAAAAGAGGATCCATAATTGATGTATTAAGAATAATGGCAAAATTAAAAGGGGCAGATTTTGCTGAGAAACTGGACAAATGTTTTATAGATAGCATTATCGAGGACACAATATGAAATCGTTTCAGAACTGCTGGATTATTTCCATATGATCACAATAGCTTTGACTACACCAAATTAATTACTCAAGTTGGATCAAATCGCAAGAAGAAATAGTAAGTGAACTTTGAAAATAAGGCAGATATCGAGCACAGTTTTAATTAAATCTTACCCTTCTTATTAATCTTAATAAAGTACTTTCGCTCACTAGAGCATCCTCAGGGACATATTTTTAAACATTCTTCTTTTATTTTCGGCATTGATTTTCATATGTTTAATATGCTGAAAAAAAGAAAACAATATTATTCAAAAATAATAAATATAAAAAACTACAAAATAGGATTGTTTTTATTCTTCTATTTCAAATAAAAATGAACTGTTATTTAAAACACTTACTATTTCTTCTTGCGATTTTGATTAAATTTAACGAATTAGTTTGGTAGTGGTTAAAGCTATTGTCATCATATAGAACAGTAGTTCTATTTGAGACAAGGGCAAATCATGCTGGTACAACCTGATGGTACTTTAGTACAAGAAGCAGAATGTAAAATTCCAATATTTCTGCTGAAGATACTGTATTTCCAGTAACTAAAACCAGTGACCTTCTTTTATCAAGAATTGAGCTTTATTCTTGGAGCAGCATAATACCACATCAGAAGAAAAAACTACTAAGCATCATGTTTCAGAAAAAAAATTATAATAAAACAAATAAAAGGTAGTGAAAAAAATTACATCCAAAGTCGCCACATATGAAGAAATTTAGAATACCAACCACAAATCGATGCCGAAAAGAAAAAAAGAAGAAAAATTATTGGAGAATAAAAAAAGAAAGTTGATTTCAGAAATCAATACTAATAAAGAAACCAAAAAATATAGCGGAAGAAGAACAATCTATATTTCTAGTGAAAAATAAATTTAGTCATTATTTCTGAAGGAGAATATACGTACTGTGATTTTTTAGGAGGGAAGTACTTTCCTAGAGTGAGTCTCTACTTTGAGGATACGGGATTAACAGCGAAAACCATGATAGTAGTGGTTTATATTGGACATTACCTGAGAAGGAGGATATAATTTTATATAATATTAAAATAGGTTTTTTATTTGAGTGAGCAGATATGATTATTTTTTAAATAAATAAGTACGTAGTTAATTACTTAAATAAGTAGTCACCTAAGTAAGCTGATAAAACTGAAATGGCTGTTAATTAGGTGATTGTGGTCGGTAATAGCAAAAAGATCGGCCAGTGATAAGTAAGTGTTTTTCAAGCCGGTCGGTGAAGAAAGCATTTTAATGAATATTGTACATAATTATTAAAGTATGATGTTCTACTAAAATGCTTTGTTTTGTCACACCAACAACATTTAATGCAGATTTATTTTGATATATGAATAAACATGAAAAAATACACAATAAAAACTTTTAAGACGCACAAAAGGGAACTCTGAGATACGCG
>NW_027314246.1:0-16580 GCF_040954645.1 Diabrotica undecimpunctata | reverse complement strand
ACGCGCTATCTCAGAGTACCGCACTTAAGCTCACCACAAAAGTCCTAACCAACAAAATCAATAAACTAAAAACTTTATCAGATGAACAACAAGGATTCAGATGCGGAAGATTCAGCGTAGACGCCGTATTTGTACTAAGACAAATCACAGAAAAGGCCATCGAGTACAATAAACCAGTATATCTATGTTTTATAGACCTGAAAAAGGCTTTCGATCACATCCAAGTCGAAGACGTCTTACACCTACTGTATAAAAGAAACATACCAATTAATATTATACACACCATCGAAAACATCTACTTCCATAATCGAATACAGGCAAAGGTAAATGGAAAACTGACACAAAGTCACTAGTACAAAGCCGAGTCAGGCAGGGTGACTAGTTAAGCCCATAGTACAATGAATACACAAGGTATGATACATAAAATGTTCCAAAATCGGTTCGCTTTCGCGCATGACGTAGTCAAGAACGCTTATTCCCGCAACATTTGAATGTAGTTGTATAGAAAAGACTTTTAATTTTAAGTTTTTTATATAATTTGGCTAATTTTTGGTACAGTTATTTTGTTAACATAGATATCCTTTATAAAACAAGTTTTAATTATCTTTTATTACACGTAGGTACAGGTTAATTAACTTATACTCCAGAGTTCGATATTTCAGATGTTCAACACAAAATCAAAATAAATAATGATAAAGTCAACTTTACTTATATCGAATGAGCTAGCTGGCCATCGAATATGAGTGTAGTGAGGTCACACAATATTGCATATTTTAAATGACATCTTTTGTAATATTCACACATAAAATTATCTTGGTATTGTTTATAATAATGATAACATTATATATTTTAATAATGATAAGATGATTTAACAAAGAAAAATATGTTATTTTGGAAGATGCTAAATTGATTTCCTCCGAAACAGTTCTTATTGCAAATTGCATAGCAGGCTGAGGCTAGTTTCTTACTCAACAAATCGATATGAAAGAACCATTTAAGGTTTCATGACTAATAATTAATAAAAATAAAGATTTAGACTTACGTTGTTGACCTAGAAGTAGTAAGAAGCTGCTCAACATACTTTTTGGACTCTCTGTGTTCCGGCTCTTTGTACGCTCTTTTGGTTGGTTAAAAGGGTAGCCGATTTTGATTTAGGCAAATAAAGACTAGGTACTGCCTCAGGTTTGAGTTTTAGACCCTTTTTAGAAACGTAATTAAAAAGTTCCTGTTGTAGATTCCTTTGGTAATCTTTAGTTTTAAAATGTTTAGAACAAATTCTTGCAGTATTACGATTAAAATTATCCTATCTACAACAAGATATAATCCACACTTTTCTGGTCACACTATCTTTAGGAAATGTATGAAACCTAAAGATTTTATCTTCATTGTCACTATTGCAACAAGCAATTGCACTTTGCAAAAGGTACAGCGCACTTTGAAAAAGGTACAAAACCAGATATACAATGGCAAATAAAAACTTTCAGTTTTACAAAAAAAATACTATACAGTATAAATAAATAGTAACTAAACACCACAAGTACACACAAGTCTCAGATACAAGCGTGCCTTACTGGTAATTTTTTATGCGCTCGTCTGGGAGACGGCCGCCGGTTAAATTTTACCTATCACATTTTTTAAGCCCTTGCGAAGTGGATATTTGTATAAAGACACATATGTACGCATATATCTAAATTATTTTTCTATTATAAAATAGATAACTCAGTCAGTATTGAGTTACTTTAAAATATATTTATTATCTCATAACTTGCAATTTGCAATAGTCACCATTGATAACCGATATTATTGTTGAACGTTTGTGTTTATACAAGCCTTCTCTCTTGCCGGTGTAAAGTCGTCTGAAGTCGATATTTATTGTGTTTGCGTTTGAACTAATTTGTGTCTTATTTTCATATTATTATATTGTTTGATAAGTAAATTTTTCATATAATAATCGGTAGGTGAGTAGGAATAAGCCACGACTAATGGAAGTGTTCAAACAAATTGATCCTGAAGCAAGAAAAAGAGGTCTCAAAATAAACGAAGCAAAAACGAAGTATATGACAGTCAAAAGAATAACTGACAATGAAAATAATATAACAATAGACAACTATACTATCGAACGAGTGGATGCCTTTACATATCTCGGCACAGAAATCAATCAGAAGAACTCCGTAAGTAGCGAAATTAATGCACGTATTTCCAGCGGGAATCGTACATACTATGCTAATAAAAGATTGATGACATCGAAATTATTAGACAAAAGAACCAAAATGACTATCTACAGAACACTGATTAGACCCGTAGTAACCTATGGATGTGAAACTTGGGTAATGACGAAAAAAGATGAAGCCCAACTCAGGACATTCGAGAGAAAAATACTGAGGAAAGTATATGGCCCGGTACAAGAGGAAGATGGCACATGGAGAATCAGGAGAAACGACGAGGTTAATGAGTTAAATGAAGGTTATGACATTGTAAGATTTGTGAAAAGTCAAAGACTGTCATGGCTGGGACATGTGCAGAGACAAAACGATGCAAAAACACCAAAGAAAATGTTACAATGGAAGCCCATAGGAAGGCGAAAAAAAAGGAAGGCCCAGAACGAGATGGTTGGATGACGTGGAAGACGATCTGAAAACAATGAACATAATACAATGGAGAAGAAGGGCACAAGAGAGATCTGAATGGAAGGACATAGCCAGACAGGCAAAGACCCATCCAGGGTTATGATGCCAAAAGAAGAAGAAGAATCGGTAGGTCATAGTAATGTGTATATTTTTTATTTTACTAAATTTCATTATAACTCATCTAAAATACCATATTGAATTGTAAAACAGATTTTTCTTTATTGTAATTTATTTTGTTTTTATTTCAGTAAAACTGCTTGGAAGTGAGTGACAGTGAATCAGAATAAGCAAATCTACTATTTACCTATTCACAGTATTTCCTCTGCAGAAAATTTTTAAATTTAAACGGATTTGCATATAAAAAGAGTGCTTATATTATTAGTATATGTATGAAAACAAAAATAAATATTTCGCCTGAATCCCTAGGAAAAGTGAAGGTTTTACGCTACTGAAAATATATTTTTTATTCAATTATAACCAAAACAAAACATTTAAAAAAAAATTAGATCATTTTTTGACCATAATTTCAAAATTAATGTGTACGTTAAGCTGTAATAATGGGTTCGAGGTGGTTCGAGCGGTCTTGACTACGTCACACTCCTGGGTCAGCTGTCAAATGTCATGCGCAATATCATACCTTGTGTATTCATTGTACCATGAGTTAAGCCCACTTCTCGTTAATATAATAATGGACGAAATAATACAAGCAATACGTAAAGGTCATGGTTACAGAATAGGGAACAAAGAAATCCAAATATTATGTTATGCAGACGACGCCGCATTAATCGCCGATACAAGAGACGAACTTCAAAGATTAACACACATCTTCAATACAACAGCCAAGAAATACAATATGATAATAACAGCAGAAAAAACCAAATGTATGACAACATCTAAATACCCACTACGATGTAAAATCGAAATTGATGGGAAGATAATAAAGCAGGAAGCAAGGTTTAGATATCTGGGAACAGATATAACTAGTTACGGAGTCGTTAAAGAAGAAGTACGACAACAAAGCTTAAAAGCAAGTAAAGCGGCGGGATCTCTTAATGACACAATCTGGAAGAACAAACACTTAAGACAAGACACAAAAACAAAAATCTATAAAGCAGCAATTAGACCTATATTAACATACACGGCGGAGACAAGACCTGACACATCTAAAACTAGACGACTACTAGAAACAACAGAGATGAAAATACTCCGACGAATATCAGGGAAAAGTCTGTTGGATAGGGAAAGAAGCGAAAACATAAAAAGAGCATGCAATGTAGAAGACATAAACGGATAGGTGAAAAAACGGAAACAGGAGTGGAACGAACACATTAGTAGAATGGCAGAGGATAGGATAGTACGAATAGCACGAGATAACTCACCAAATGGACGAAGAAGTATTGGCAGACCAAGAAAAAGATGGAGCGACAATTTACACAATTTAGGAGGGTAATATGGAAGAAGAAACAGGCTTTAAAGCCTACATACAAGAAGGAAGAAGAAGTTCACACCAATATTAATCCCTTTTACACACATAATAAAATCAGTCAACGAGAAGTACTGAAAAACATGGGGAAAAACTTGAAAATCTGTTTAATAATATCAAAGAAAGCAATAATAAACAAGGTTGTAGAAATAAGTAACAGACTTGCTCACGATCTATTTATCTTTAGCTTGCGACCACTCCTCAAGATAAATCCCTAAGAGGTCGATGTATAATAAGCTGAATGCCCATATATTAAACTTTAGCATAAATGAGCGTCCTAAATACGCCATCTTAACAACACACCTTGTACCGGAATGTAAGTATTATTTACTTTATTTTTTTCCATAGCTAATGTTAAAGTGTTGCTATAACAACTGTTTTGAGTAGATAAAGTATCATTTTACCCTCGAGGGTAGATAAAATGACACTTTAACAGCTAGAGTAGATAAAATGTTTGGTATTTGTTTACATTAGTGAGGGTCCCTAAAAATGCGAATTTTTGTTGGACTTAGCCTGAAAAACAGAAAAAAGGCAAAATTTTCGTATTTACGTCTACGGAAACATACAAAAAGTGAAAAAATGTAACAAAAATTGAAAAAAAATTCATAAAAAGTATAGGAAATCAAAAATTAGCAAGAGAAAAATGTTATCAAAATACGAAATAGCCTTAGTAGTTACATAAAATTTATAAATCAATTGTAAATACCAATCATTTTCCCCGTTAAATTATCCAAAAATATAAAATATTATAAATGGCCAAAATTCATTTATTTGGAAAAACAAGTCAAGCGCGTTTGCGCACAATATACAATATTCTGCGCAGGTTCAATGTTGCCACATATACATAGTTTTTTTGCGGAGTAAATATATTAAATTTTTAAGTTTTAATAAAAGTGTACCACATATTGTTTTTTGCGGATTAAATATATTGAAATTAAGTTTTAAACACTGTTGTCAAGTTGCAGAGTTAGTGTTTTTGTAAAAATCATTATTAACTATTAAATAACAAAATAAAACCTAATCTAAACTAATCCAATCATATCTAAACTTTAAATTAAAAAAGAAGTTAATAACTAATGCATCCAACAAAATAGAACATAAAACGAAATACTCACCAGTTTGATGGCAACGGCATTGAAAAACGGAAATTGGACTCATTAGTATTTTTGCAAAATTCGTTAACAGTATAGTATATTAAGTATAAGTGGATATTGCGGTCTTTAAAACACGCGCGAAATATAGGAAGTGTTTTAAAGGCCAGTTATGCACGAATACTTTACGCTATTTTTTTTTATCGGTACAAAATAACTCTGAGATAGCGCGTAAAATTGAAATAAGAGCTAATAATGTAAAATGGCTGAATTTGTGATGTACATCAGTATACCTTTCGTTATTATGGAAATGGGAAAAACAAAAATTAATTTACAATCTGTCATATCAGAATAATTGTTATTACTGGTTGTATATTGCTTAAAACAAGAATGAGAAGAATGTTTCAAACATTATTGAAAGTGCCATTAATGGAAGAACAACCCTATTGGCTTCCGAGAATGTCGCTAGTATAAATTTGAACAATATTTCAAACAATACCAACTGCACTTTTCACATTCATTTAAAAGATTGGGACGATTGAGATTTCCAAATATTTGAATAAAGCTTTTGAAATATTTGTTAGTAATATTTTATTCCTATATTATTTGTTTGACATTACAAGTTTTGTACTTCTGTCAGGTCAGCTAAATATTTAAAACTGTTGATGTTGCCAGGGTAACTTTAAAACGCGCGTTTTTGAAAGTTGAATTTAAACACGCTACGGCGTACTTTAAATAAGCAAAATGGGGTACCAATAAAAAAAACAAAATTAAAACCTAATCTTAACTAATATAATCACATCTAACTATGTAAATTAATAAAGAAGTTAATAACTAATGCATCCAACTAAATACAACATAAAACGAAATAAACTATAATCTATATGTAATAACATAAGTGAATAACAAATGAAATACAGTTATATGAATCCCTTAGAAACAGAAAACGGAAATGATACTCATTATCATTATTCCTTTATGATTGTACTTGTGAAGTTGAGAATTAATATTTTCACAATAAACAATATATTAAAAAAGTGTGGCAACATTGGATCAAGAAGTATGTACTACGCACACGCACATCATTGACAGCAGCTGTAATGGCGGCGGCATCTTGAAATTTATGTCAAAATATCAGTTTTTTAAATGCGAAATACAGAAAAACTATAGCTCAGCGTAAAAAATGTATAGATTGAAAAGTTTACAAATTCAAACACATTAAGGATTAAAAACAACTGAAATTTTATAATAAACATTATTAGAAATATCTATTTTTGGAGCATCACAACTTGTACTCGTTTGCTTAAACACTTGATTCGAGGTACTGGATTGATTTTCTGGTCCGCCAAGTATACACTTGGATACAGCAATCTTATTGCTTATTGACTCTTCAATGTAAGATTCTGCAACAGATGACGATTTCCATCCACCTAAACGTTTAACTTTTACTAGATCAGCTACAGAATTTGCGAACATAGTAGCTGAAGAACGACGGAAACAATGCCCCGTGTACATTTCTGAATTTGCAGGTTTCAAAAAATCTGCAATCTTCTTGTGAATATTATATATAGTGTTAATCTCCACAGCAGCTAAACAGGCCGGTCGGAAGAAGAAGAAGGGGGCGACCTAAACTCAGATATCTGAGGATGTACAGGAAGATCTGAGGGAGATTGGAGTGAGGGGCTGGAGAAGACAGACACTCAATAGGGAAGGATGGAAGAATGTTTTGAAGCAGGCCAAGGCTCACGAAGGGCTGTAACGCCAACTGATGATGATGTTAATTTCCAACAGTTGAGTAGTGCACTTTTGCTGTCGGTAAGTTACAAAAAACTTACTGTAAGGTACGTTTTTGGGGCGCAAGGCCAAGAAACTCAGTCCACTTTTCTTGTCAGTAATACAAAATGACCTTTCCTGCTTGGTTTTAGTATCAGATAATGAAACGATTATCACCGATTTTCTGTCGTCCACGTTAAACACTTCTAACTTGTACAATTCATCGGACCTAGTCGCTCAATGCACACCAAAAATAGCAATAACCTTCATCAACAAATAGACGTCATCAGGAGCTTCTGTCAGAAATTTAATAATGTCATCTGACTCCAGGAATTCGGACTTTTTAGCTTTGTATCCTCCACTCAGATTTTTAGTAAGGTGGTTAACTTGCTGAATTTAGAAATGTCACAATTTTCATTCACCAACAACGTACGAAATGCTCAGGAAGATGCATATTGATGACAAGGATCTGCGCATAATAACCAGTCTCTATTGGAATCAAAGTGCTGAGATAAAGATGGGCAACTTACACAGTGGGAAGATAGATATTAAAAAGGGTGTACGACAGGGATGCGTCCTCTCGCCGCTCCTGTTCAATATATACTCTGAACAAATCTTCAGAGAAGCACTGGGAGAAGTTTCGGAGGGTATCAAAGTAAACGGAGAGGTAATCAATAATATTAGATATGCTGACGACACAGTTGTTATCGCAAATGACTGCAACGAGCTTCAAAGACTCATGCAAAGCATACACACAGCAAGTCAAGAATATGGTTTAGAACTCAATACAACCAAAACTAAATGCATGCTCATCAGCAGAACACAACAACCTCCGATGCAATTGACATTAAACAACCGAAAAATAGAACAAGTGGAGACATACACATACCTTGGAACCACAGTCAACACAAAATGGGACCAGTCAACAGAAATAAGATCACGAATTGAAAAAGCGCGAAACGCGTTCAACAATATGAAAAAGTGCATGGTTCACAAGCAAAATCTCAATGGAACTAAAATTAAGACTGGTCAAGTGTTATATCTTCCCGGTCTTGTTCTATGGAGCAGAGGCATGGACCACAACGGAAGCCACCCTGAAGAAACTAGAATCCTTTGAGCTGTGGATATATCGCCGTATTCTTTGGATATCCTGGACAGACCACATCACTAACGTGGAAGTAATGCAGAGAATAGGCAAAAGCAAAGAAATAATCTTCACCGTAAAGAAACGGAAGCTTGAGTACTTCGGACATGTCATGAGGCATACTAAGTACCGGCTGCTACAGTTAATAGTCCAAGGAAGAATCGACAGTAGGAGGGGACCGGGAAGAAGACGACACTCATGGATGCATAACCTGCGACAATGATTCGGACTAACATCGACAGTCAAAATAGCCTTGTTAATAGCCAACGTCCGAAACGGATAGGGCAAAGGAGGAACAACGTACGCTTCAGCATCGAATAATACGACCATAATGACGATGGCATCGCTTTCTTCGACTTTTCAGAAAAATACGCCAGAAGTATTTTTTCACTCACGCCATTGATATTCTTAATGCTTTTCCACTTTTTAAAAGACTGGTATTCTTTCTCATACATCACCCTAGATTTTTGTGGCAACAATAAACTTTCTGCTTCTAACGCTGCATTTTCTACATATGATGGCAGGTTTTCCTTTTCTTGTGTCAATTCTTTTCCGTCCATTTCGTATTTATTCACTTTGTACACAAAACGCAACAATATTCTCCGCAAAAACCAAAACGTAACATTTGTTTGACATTTATTGACAGAGTAATTCATATCCCTAGCAACGAAGCAACACAATTGCGATTTTTGTGCTAAAAATTACAATTTTCTTTGAAATTCTATTTTTCATCTGAACTTGAAGTCTGTCTGTAGAAAAAAATGTTGTATTGCACACGACGATAAAATCGTATTATCTTCTCGAGCATAATTAGCGTCTCGACGCTAAAAAACGCTCTCGAAGATAAAGTACAATTTTATCGTCTTGTACAATAAATAACTATTAATTTACTATTCCTTAAAAAAAGTTTCCCCTATTAGCAAATACTACAGTCGTCAGTTACGCGCTCGAAATCAATGTTCAATAAAATTTGTATGAGCTTGGCAGTAAAAATTCGATATCTTTTGATTCAAGTGTCCCATCGACAAAAATCAAGGTGCATTTTAAAGGTAGAGTCCAGTTTTTGTTATTTTGCTTGCTAACAAACGATTAAACGGATATTTATTCAACAAATTAGGATGGCGATATTGCTACCATTTAGAGCGTACTAAGTCTTGTAATTGCTTCCAACTTTAAGGACCACCCACTGGCGTGTGAAATAAGAACACAAGCAGTTCAAACAATACGTAGTTTAATAATTGAATGTTACTACAACTAAATTAATGTCTATCCAAAGTTTTAACGCAAGTTCTTTTATTGAAAACAGCCGATCACTGTCCATACACTAGTCGGTGACACCATAGATTAGGGGAGGGGGGGTGACACGCTACACTAGCACTGATACAGATTAAAATGTTACTAATAATTATCACTTCAACTAAGGACGTTTTCTTCTATATGAATATACTTGATTAATAATGAGCGTTCAGCTTTTAACTCTAAGCTATGTAATGATAACTAAAATGCGAGAGATAAAACTCTAAAACAAGAAGCGACCAGCTCATTTGATACTGACTACGCGAGATTCTAAACTCTTAAACCAGAAATGCGTCGAATTTGATCGAATACGAAACTAAACACTAACTAATATGCGAGAGCGACCAGCTAAGCTGGGATACAATGTTATACTGACTAAAATTCCGATTTTTAATACCTGACTATTGCAAGGGATTTGCGGGGGCCGGGGGACAACTTCGATATTTCTATAAAGAGGTATAGTCTAGGCGGGATCTGTTTTGGATTGGACATTTTCCATAGGAAGCTATTTTTTTGCTGGAATCCCTTCAGGATATGCCCAATATCGATAATCACGATATGCGCCAGTCGCAAACCCTGTGTTAAATTTTTTATTTAACAAAATCTGAAAACAATTGAAAATTTCTCATTTTTTTGCTCCTATTTTCGTTTATAATTCGGAAAATATTGATCCTAGAGAAAAAATTATAAGAAGTTCAAAGTTTCCTTATTCAATTTTACACAATATTTCGTTAGCTAGAAATTGAAAATTTAATGTTTATTGTTGAAAAAATAGCAATAATTGGAAAAAAAAAGTACAAAAAAATGAAGTTAATCCTTTAAATGTTTTCGACTTTCTAAACTTGACTTACAAGCTCCATACTCCGCCTAGAAAAACCTTTTAATATGTTTAAAACGTGTGCTAAATTTTGTTAAGATCGGTCGGATAGGTATTGCATAATAATTTTGCAACCCAGCCTACTGGAAAAAAACCGCAAATTTTCAAATTTATAGTAAGCCCTAAATAAAGCCCTCAGATAGTTGCAAATTTTTCTACACATAAAAGAAGGCTCAAACTTTCAAACGCTTTTCGTAAAATTCAAATCGGTTCACTAGGAGAGCCTAGAAATTTTTTTAAAGTTTTAAACATTTTTTATATATATTAGGCTTATAAACAAATTGAATAACTTTACGAGCTTTAAACATATCAATTTCAAAATGTATACACTTAAAGAACATTAAAAGACGCTTCTTCTTCTTCAAAAAAAATACATTCGGCTTACTGGTTGCCGAGATATTGAAGGTCAAAGTTGGCATATATTTGCCGTGTAACTATAAGTGATAGAGAGCTCGTTTCTAAACAAATACCCTCGTCTTGTCAAGTACTTTTTATATGAAAAGTTATACGTAATGCGCTTTATGGCATCATCCATAAAAAAGACAAATAAAAAACCGTTTTCGCGTAAAATGTCGCTCGGAATGCATGAGAGGTGGTGGTGGGTGACTCACTCGAAATGTGAATCGGTGAGATCAAAAACATAGCGCGCGCTAAAAATTGCATTATGTCGGCTTCTTGTTAACCAATTTTGCTCTTTTTTTTTTTTGAATCGATGTCTCGGACGACAAGGATTTCAAATATCATATTTTCAAGTACCATTTTTAATTGCAAAATTGGGAAATTTACAATAAACAATTGTATGTTAAACAAGTAATTGCATTTTTTCTTCGGGCATTTTTTTTTGAGCTTGCAATTTATACATTGAAGTAAATTGTTACTTTTAGTAAACAAATATGTATTTATAAATTGTTAATAATTAATTTAAATTGTTAAAACAAAGGCGAACGAAAAAAAATTTTTTTTTTTTTCATATTTTCAAATAAACTTTATTTTGACTCAATCTTCAATAATTTTTTTTTAAAGTCTTTTTCTTTTTTTGGAAAGACAAGAATCTTCAGGTCTGACCTTGACCTTTAATATCTCGGCAACCGGTAAGCCGAATGTATCGTTTTTTTTTAAGAAGCGTCTTTTAATGTTCTTTAAGTGTATAAATTTTGAATTTTGTAACGTTTAAAGCTCGTAAAGTTATTCAATTTGTTTATAAGCCTAAAAAATGTTTAAAATTTTTAAAAAATTTCTAGGCTCTCCTAGTGAACCGATTTGAATTTTACAAAAAGCGTTTGAAAGTTTGAGCCTTCCTCTATATGTAAAAAAATTTGCAACTATTTTTTTCCAGTAGGCTGGATTGCAAAATTATTATGCAAAAACCTATCCGACCGATCTTAACAAAATTTAGCACACGTTTTAAACATATTAAAAGGTTTTTCTAGGCGGAATATGGGGCTTGTAAGTCAAGTTTAGAAAGTCGAAAAAATTTAAAGGATTAACTTCATTTTTTTGTACTTTTTTTTCCAATTATTGCTATTTTTTCAACAATAAACATAAAATTTTCAATTTCTAGCTAACGAAATATTGTGTAAAATTTAATAATGAAACTTTTAATTTTTATAATTTTTTCTCTAGGATCAATATTTTCCGAATTATAAACGAAAATATTAGAAAAAAAATGAGAAATTTTCAATTGTTTTCAGATTTTGTTAAATAAAAAATTTAGCACAGGGTTTGCGACTGGCGCATATCGTGATTATCGATATTGGGCACATCCTGAAGGGATTCCAGCAAAAAATAGCTTCCTATGGAAAATGTCCATTATGGTCTGAATTTCTACAAATCCCGTCTAGTCTAGTAGGTAAAACCAACTTTTTGAATTTTTGTCTAAAAGGGAAATTTTTGGAACTGGTCGGAGAAAGTGAATCTATGGGTAAAAATATCTTTTGAATAGATTTTCGGCTTTTATGAGAATTTGCTGGAGAATTTATTTAGGTATAATTTAAGAAGTGTAAGTTACTTGCTACCAGTGGTGTAGCAACACTGGGATACATTTCTTACAGAAATTTATCCATCCCCAAAAATAAAGCAACGGCGAAGATTTTACAGGCATGTAAATTAATCGTTTGGGATGAATGTATATTGGCCCACAAGAGGTCATTACAGGGACTGGGCAGAACTTTGAAAGATATTCGTGACAATCAAAAACACTGTAAATGGAGCCATGATTCTATTTTCAGACTGTTCCTTATTTAATAATTATTCCTCAATTAACTGCTGCGGATAAACTAAACGCATGCCTAACATCATCCAATTTGCAGTGGCATATAAACTCCCGAATTGACAAAAATAACATGCGAGTGTTTTTGCAATAAGATCAAAGTGAAACTATGTTTTCGAAGCAAATGTTACATATAAAGCGATAAGTCGCTTTTGACACCTCAACCGGATTCATTTCATTACCCAGAGATTTTTATTACTTAACGGACTCGAAAGAGGAGCTTATTAGACGTTGATACATTATTTAAATAACTAGTTACAACAAACTGTCAGACAAGACTTGGCATCGACTCGTCCATCTCTGTCTTGTACTTCCTTTTCCATCATTGCGCACCTCGCGGCTCTTCGCTATTATGTTCTGGTGTATCATACTAGAAACAACATTGAGAAAAATACCTTGAAAGAAAAAACACTAATCTTTAGATACTAGCCTTACATAGCTTTGCCAATTTGTAAATTTTCCAAATCTGCTAGACAAATTTACATTATCTGTTATAATTACAAAATCTGAACAAACATTTCTATCAGAAACCTGATAAATATCAGATACGCCAGACTTAAAATGTATTCAAGGACTCTGAGATAGCGCGTCTTATCTTGATTTACTTTTAAAGTGATAGTCTTACTATTGGATATTTATTGCATTAAAAATTGTCTATTGTATTTAGGAAGATCTTCCTTTCTTTATTAAGATTGTCGTATTTCTTCAAACAATGGTACCTACGTATCTTATCATAAAAAGGATATTGTTATTTTAATGGAATTTGTTCTTTGTTAAATACTATGTTTACTATGTGACACTTTTTTTTAATTCGAAAGAGAAATTCAGGATTAACAATATATATTTGCTGTCAAAATATTTAAATATTTTAAATTTACAGAGTTACCTGTGTCTTTATCTAGTCCAGCGGTGCTCAAAGAGTCGATCGCGATCGACCTGTCGATCGCCAAAGTTTTTGAAGTCGATCGCGATTCACGGAGAAAATACGAGAACTGTATTAGACGCAAATATTAGAAAATGGGAAAATATAAATTGAAAATCCCAAGAATAAAAAGAAGATAATAGTCCAAATAAACGAAACTATTATAAAATAATGCTTAATATCCTGACTTACCACACGTGCATGATCGAAATAATTATGATGCTATCTCTTCACCCGAAAGTTGCGATAATGCTGATTCGGCATATCAGCATTCACACATAAATTAAAACTGGGAGTGTGCTGTATCGGCATTGTATTGCTGTTGCATTAATCATTCATTAGAGTAATTGTAATATATTTATTCTTTACATTAATATTTGAAACTCGATATGAGTGCTGCGAAAAAGAGTAAAACATATCATATTAATAATGCGTGGGAAGAAGAATTCCTGTTTACTATAGTGAAAGATAAATGTGTTTGTCTTGTTTTTCGGTCTTCCGTTGCTCTGCCCAAACGCAGAAATTTAGAACGGCATTATTATAAAACTTTGCATAAAAACTATGAAAATGATTTTCCGCAAAACAGTTTGTTTAGAAAACGGAAAGTACAAGTCTTGAAAAGTAGTTTGAAGACGGAACAATCAATGTTCACTAGGCCTATTAAACAATCAGTAGCTGCAACAATTGCGTCGTTCAAAATTTCTTATATATTGACAATACGAGCTACCGATTAACAAACTCGTGTGTATTACAACAGATGGTGCACCATTCATGAATGGCGTTAACAATGGATTTGTTGCATTATGTCGAGCTAACGATGACTTTCCATCGTTTTTTTTTCATTTCATTGCAATCATTATCCAGCAAGTTTTGTGTTCCAAAAGTGTAAATATTGACGACATCATGAAGATGACAACAAAAATTGTGAATTCAATCAGAGCGCGAAGCTTGCAACGACGTCTTTTTAAAGCGCAATTGGAAGATAGCGACTCTGAAGAACACACTGATTTCCTTCTGCATACAGATGTTAGGTGGTTGAGCCATGGAAAATTTTTAGATAGATCCTAGGAGCTACTTCCCGAAATAATTTCTTTTTTAGAAGAACGAGGGGACGACACTCATCTACTTTAAAACTAAAAATGGCTCAGTGATCTGGCTTTCCTAACAGATTTAACAAATCATTTGAACCTCCTTAATTTTGAACTACAAGGTAAAAATAAAACAATTATCGATATGATTAGCGCAATACATTCTTTTGTCAATAAATTGAAATTATTGATTAAGCAAATTAGCAGAAAGGATTTAAACAACTTTCCATCGTTGAAAAAAGGGTAGCCGCTCATTTAAATTATATTTATTAAGAAAAGAAGCTGCAAACACTTCATAGTGAGTTTGAAAGACGCTTCGCTGATTTTAAAAAAACTGACAGATATTGTAACATTCATGTCTAATCCATTTTCTTGTCAAGATGTGGAAAAAATAGCCACTGAAATATCCGTTACGTTCAATATGGAGATCATTTCTGTCCAAAATGAGGTACTGAAAATAATTTCGGATATACATCTTAAATCAACATACTTATGTGAGTCTGCATTTTACCAAATGAAGATAGTGAAAACTCTGAGATAGCGCGTACTGACGAACATCTCTCTTCATGCTTGCGTTTGGCCCTCCATAATTACGTACCATCATATGAAATACTTGTGGATGATATGCAGTACCACGCATCAACATCCAAATAGAATTAATATGAAAAACATTACTTTATTTACAACCCACTGTAGTTACAACTTTTTATTAACTAGAAATGCGCAATAAAGTTTTTTATTTTCAAAATTGTTTTTTACTATGCTTTGTTTTTAAACCAGGAGTAAACTAAAGAGACATATTCGCGCCCAAGAAAGTCACTAGAAAGATTACCAAATACATCTTCTTTTTTGGTTGATCATATCGGCCTTCGACGGTAATCCAAAAATATTATATTATACTAATACGTAGCTAAAGAGTTCTAAAAACAACTGTTTTTTATATAAAAGCAGACTAAAAATCTAAAAATTAAAAGAATAATGCAGAAAACACAAAAAATCGCCGGTATAATTTAATTAAGCTATGAAATGCCATTAGTGTCGAAATTTCATAACAGTGGTGTAAACTTATCTGAGGTTGGACCAATTACAAACAAACATTGCGGTGCGGTAAATTTGAATTACTCCCTTGGTTTAAAACCAGAGTATAACTGTCGATCTCCGGACTCTTGCAGTTTATGTGGTAGATCCCATGCAGTATAAGTCTGAGCACCACTGATCTAGTCTAATAATAATTAAGAATTATTTTTATAAATAACTGTACAGGAATACCCAGAAGTTTGGTTACAAGGCATTAGAAGTTTGTCTTATTTTTCTTCATTCGTTTATAACATTACTTATAGTATAGTTTCAAATAATGGACGTATAAACATAGATGGACCCAGCCATAAGATACCTTAAACACACACTGTTTTGAAGCTTCGATATTCCTGGACAAGAGGGTAAAGGGGAGTAAAACGGGTATCGATAGACTGTGATACTTCCTCAATGAGCACAAGCGTGCTTGAATTTTTGCTCGCGGGGATAATTATTCAGACGTTAATAATTGGAAGTAGTAATAATTGGAAGTAGTAATAATGTATAAAAACACGTTTTTATAGAAAAAATAAAATACAATTTTATTTGCTTTAAAATTAATACAATAAAATATAGTTGAGCTCAAGTTAATTTTTTAATAGGTATCAAATAATCCTACGATAAAAAAAAAACAATTAAAAAATATACATTTGTCAAATTTAAGTACATACCTATATTTATTGATAATGTGTTAAAACATATTTTTTCAAATTGTGACAAATTTGTTTTAATACAATATCAATAGATTCCACGTAGTAAGGGTTTCTGCCAAAAAATTATTTATTGATCATTCCAAAGCTCTTGCTGGCATTTGACATAAAATTATTTGCAAATATACCTACTTATTAAAAAGTAGGCGTGAAAATGTATAAATTATTGGAAAGCTATTTACCGAACAGAAATATTAAAGTAAAAATGGTACTCTGAGATAGCGCG
>NW_027314245.1:0-16596 GCF_040954645.1 Diabrotica undecimpunctata | reverse complement strand
ACGCGCTATCTCAGAGTGATGAAACAGATATCTTCAATGTTGACGAGACGGGTCGTCTTTTTTTTAATGCACTCCTGACAAAACACTGGCATGTAAAAACAAAAAAAAAAAAAAGAAAGTGTCACTCTCCTAATTGATACAAACCTAGACGGATAAGAAAGGCTGCCTCTACTGACGACAATCCGCGTTATTTTCATAACTTCAAGTCAAAACCAGTGGAATATGTGAACAGCGTATGAGCTTGGATGACTAGTGATCTTTTCAAGAAATGGCTGATGAAGTAAAAGTAATTTTTTTTTGCCAACATGAGATTCAGTTCTCCAGCCTCTGGAGCAGGGCATCATAAAAAATCTTAGTTTACAGATGTTTTTTGGTTGAAAACATTGGCGGAAGATTGCGACTCTCTTAAGATAAAGTTAGATATAAGCCTCTCGAATTTTTAAGAAAGCTTGGGACAAACGATCAAAGTTGTTTCAAAAAAACTGGTTCGTAAAAAAGGAGGAGAATGCAGAAAATGCTAACGACACTAACAAAAGAGCTGCTTTCAGTTGACGGCTGAGAGGACGTCATTTTTGATCCTGCCATTTCTTATGAAGATTTTGTCAATTTGGATGAAGTTGTTGCAGTACGTGGTAAGATAACCGATGCAGAGATCATCGCTGATGAGTCAAAAATAAGAGTCATGAAGACGACGCGTCATCAGTTGCGGGAAATACATGTTCCGCGTGCGGCCGAAGCAAGGAACTATATTACACAACTTGGGCGGCACTTTGAAAGTAAAAATGACGTAACACTTTATTTTTAGTTCACTGAAAATCTTAGAATCTTTTCTCATTACCGAGAAGCTAAATTCTAAAAAGCCGCTAAAAATTCCGGATTTCTTTGGAAAAATTAAAGTCTGTCTTTTTTCTTTAATTGTAACAAATGTTCTTATTTTCAATAAATTTTTTGAGACAAAATGTTTTATTGTTTTAATGACGCGTTCTCACTGTAAAATACCAATGAGAACACCTGCAAATGATAAAAAATCGACAATAATTGACCATTTCTTTTATAGCTTGCAAATACTTTAATTGGTATTCTTGGTCTCGAATTTTGTTGACCCTTTTTCGATTGACAAAATTCGGACAAGAATAAAAACGAAAACATCTGCCAGCGATAAAAA
The DNA here is from genome assembly GCF_040954645.1 of Diabrotica undecimpunctata. Classification (NCBI taxonomy): domain Eukaryota; kingdom Metazoa; phylum Arthropoda; class Insecta; order Coleoptera; family Chrysomelidae; genus Diabrotica; species Diabrotica undecimpunctata. Next base: position 15,431 of record NW_027314245.1, on the reverse strand, counting down.
TGGTGAACTATTGTTGATTTTTACGAAAAATTTCGTCTCTTAAATAAATATAAAGCTATTTTAGAAGTAGTGGGCGTGAATATAAAATTAGTTCTATAGAAATTAATTTCAACGCTACTGCTTAAATTAAAAATATTTCCAGACAATTAAAAATTCTAAACCAAACAAAATTCTAATCGAATTATATGTTCAAACAGACCACCACCTTCTGTCAAACAGAAACCAAATCTATTATACAATATCTTTCTCATGGCTTCGAGTTTATTTGCTGAGATGTTTTTGGCTAGGTTCGTTAATCTTTTCTTTTGTCTCAGTTGCTCCAAGTTTGTGGCTCGCTCCAAGAGTAATTGAATTGAAAACAATCTGTTTTATCGTTCGGTGTAACGCTATGATCGGCGTTCATGCACAATGTGGAGGGGAGACTAGCGGGAAATACAATTTTGATCTTTGTCTATTAAGTGAAAACATAATGTGTTTCATCTTTATTGGATATTTCGCCAATTTTGTAATACCCATCATAACTTTTTTCCGTACCCATATATATATACAATATAGCACCAAAAAAATGTAGGCCATATGTTTTGAACGATAAATCAAACACAGATATTGCTTGATCAAAATAAATGACATATATTTACAATATCTTAAGCACCTTACATGTATGTTTGTAATTATATACTAAAAATGATACAAAACAAATATCAGTCACTGATTCACTTTCTATTAATCACCTATTCAATAGGAGATGAATAGACTGAATAAAATTCATCAATATAAATTAAAAGTTGATATTTACATAATGTAACGAATCACATATAACGAAAATATAGAAAATCACTACATCAAAATCAATGTCAAAAACTGAAGTTTCGTAATGCTAATAATACCTTATAAGACTTCCATTCAAGTTTTTGAAGATGCAAAACGTCAAGCAGTTTATACTCGAAAAGAGGTACTTTTCTATTGCAAATCCAAACACGCAACGTCCAAATAATCAATATTTATATTTTTACCACATTCACACACCGTCGTATATTTTTACATTTCTTCTTTATCATACTTTCTTAACAGCTACTGGTGAGGAATCTGCAAGACGCTTTGATTTGGATGATGCATCTGAAAACAAAACAAAAATAATTGTTAGATAATAATCTAAAAAAAAGTGTTCCATTTCTTGTATTATGTACTAAATTAATTAATTCATTTCTACATAGGTTACAAGGTGGCCAAAGGTGCTAAAAAAAGTGCCATCCTCAAAGTAAGCAAGGTGCATAGACTTGTTTGCCTCGGAATCACAGGGGCTATGAGGAGCACATCAATCGCAGCTCTACCTGATCTCCCTCCTTTAGATATAATTATGAGTAGTTCAGAAAAATTAGCAAATAAAAAGCCTTTTTATTAATAGCGTACCGAAATGCGGTTGGAATATAAATCGAGATGATTTTATTCACCGGAACTCATCTTGTATGATGCTTACATCGATGACACAAGAAAAAAGTTATTTTGGGGATTTGACGGTTCACTGAATAATGAAAATTATTTAAATTGATCCTTTTTCGCCTTTGTTACAAACAAATAACTATGCTATTTCGATAGCGTTAATTATAAATTTCTGAACCAATGTTGTTCTACAGCAGTTTTCTTTTGACATGTGGTATCTGTAGGTAACTCCTATTAAATTGCACTGTAATTTGTTAATCACCCATTTTGCTAAGTAAGGTTTCTTAGATATAACTATATGTATATTTAAAATATTTCTACAAATGAGTGCTACCTAGGTTAATTATAATGAAACCGTTTTCCTAGTTTAGTTCTATGTCTATTTTTGTTTTAAGTTTCAATTAGAAGTTGAGCACAATTTTACTTCATCAACCATAGTGGTGCATCCACGTACTAAGTTTACTATATAGCACTCCGGTTTTGATCGTTATATTACACTACTACTGCATTCTTATAACAATTGTCCATTACTGTCATCTTATATTGCGAATTGACCACAAATTAATTATTCTACATACAGTCCCTACTCAATTTATTAGACTCACCATAAAAATTTCAGTTTTTTTTGATTTCAATCACACTGAAAGTATGTTCACTTAGATACTAACGTCTTGAATGGGTTGCATAACTATTGGATACATAGTTACGTAGAAAAAGTATAAATTTTTCTTAGAATCGTCAAAAATTTACAGATGACAGTAGAATGTGCTCAAAGTGTGGAATGACGTAATTGTTTTACATTTTGAGTTTTTTTTTACTTAAAACACAGATTTATGGTCAGTTTATTTAAAATTTACACTAGTAAGTATTGAAATTATTACATAATAGTGTTTACTGTTGATTTTGGTTAATTCTTAATCATAAAACAAGACGATTAATCTTAGATTGGAATTTTTAGATGGGTAAATCTAAAGATCTTTGTGTTAAAAAAAGATTTCGTCCATTACTGCTCCATTAGAGAATTCAACACTTAGTCAGAGAGAGCTAGCACGAAAATGTGGTATATCCCAGTCGTCAGTGGGAAGATCGACTCAAAAACTCAAAGAGAAGCGACCTGTGACATCAGTTCGGAAGGGCCGGTGTGGCAAAAAAAACTTCAAGCACCCCCAGGGTGCAACGAATTTTATAAAATTTAGCTGTAACACACAGAAGGGCCACCCATAGAGATTTAAGAAATAAGTTGCAAGAAGCAGGATGCTCAGTATCGGAGGCCATCGTACGCCCAAAATTTGTACGGCATAGGCTTCAAATGTCGGAGGACTGTTAAAAAAGCCAAAACTAACATCACAAATGTTCAAACAAAGCTTAGCTTGGGCCAAGATCCATAAAGACTGGTCTATTGATGATTGGCGTAAGGTAAATTATTACAAATCATTTTAATTTTGCACTTTATAATTTTTATTCACATTCACAGGTTTGCTTCAGCGATAAAGCCACATTTTAAATTCTGGATGACAAGGCCCAGTTTGTCTGAAGATGTTCAGGGGAAAAATATGAAAAGAGGTCTGTAACCAATACAATTAAACATCCCACCTCGGTAATGATATGGTCGGTGGCATGATATTAGTAGCAAAACTATGGGACGATTGTATGTCGTAGAAGGAAATATGCGACAAGACCAATATAAAAGGGTTTTGCAGACAAGATTGGTTCTACAAGTGAACGAATTCTTTGGTAAATTTGTAATAACTTCTGATTAATCCTTTTTATTAACACAGGCCGCATTAACATTAACAAAGTATACTTTTCGGAAGGTTTTTGGTGAGCTGAATATGAATCTGAGCTCCAAATTGCAGAGTTGGTTCTGATTTTTGAGATATTCTAACCCAAAAGTGTAACAATAGCCATTTTTGAGGTTAGGTAGACCAGTTAATTTTTTCTATCTTAAAATACTAAGCATTACACCTTAACCTATAAGTTTTTCTCTTTCAAATGGTATGGGTTAATAATAACAATGGGTATTAATTTAGGTTTACTTTTTTTTACGAGCAACAGTAATATGCCATCATTCGTACATCAAAACGACCTTAAAAATGACGCCCTTTCTGTCTGCTTGAAGTCTTGGAGAAATCTCTCTCCCATCTCTCCTCTCAATACACCTACATGTTCAGGCTTGTCGGCTTGTAGGGGTTGATAGGGTTAGAGGTGTTTTGTTTCAATCAGTAAACACAATTACTGTATGTGATTTTTATTTTGATATGATACAGTAAGCAATTAATCTTAGGGATTCCTAAGGTGGGTTTGCCTGATTGTGGACTGAAAGGAATGGTTTTCTAAGGGGTTGGTTTTTGTGGTGTGCAGGTTTGAGATTGTTGGATTTTTGGTTGTCGGCTTTGACGTTGTTCGAATAAGGTTTTTATGAAACTAAGAAACTTTAAAATGCGATATCTCTCGCATCTGCGAAAAAAAGAAGATACCTGAATAAACTCAACGCTATTTAAAAGCTTGTGACTTTTAAATAGCGTTGTACTGTACTTTACTTTAAGATTGTCATAAGAGTTTCTGAGAAAAAACATTATATTGTGAAGCTACATAACCACAAAAAGGTCAAAAACAGCTATTTGTACACTTTTAGGTTAGGATATCTCAGGAACCAGAGACAATTTGGAGATCAGATTCGGATTCGGCGCACAAAAAATATTGGTAAAATTTTGTCGGCATGTGAAATCTGTTTGATATCCTTTACTATAATATATACATATATTAAGTCAACAATTATATAAATTTCACTAAATAGCATAAATTTCCTTTTTTTCTTTTGTCATTGGGTAAGTCAGGGAAAAATTCGTGGGCATATTGTTTTACCAATAAAAATTTTACTTACCTTGCAGCCACCTAACCTGGGTAGCGGGTCCGTAACCTTTTTCATTTTTAGCAGCAATACGGAATATTATCGCTGCTTTCGTCGTTGTGTCTAGATGGGCAGCAGACAAGGAGGTATTACTTACAACACACTTATTATTCGGGCCGCAATAAACTCGTACAAAGGCCAGCTGACCAGCGTTGGTATTAACTTTATCCTATTAAAAAAAGAAAAATATTACTGATAAAATTGTACTGTATACGTATTTTACATTTTATTTGATATTGAAATAAATCAGTGTCAAGGGACCATTATTCCCTAGGCGTACCCCCTAATGACTTCGTAATTATCTAATTATAGGTATTACAAAGTTTCATTGACGTTCAAGACTCACTCATTTGGTGATATCAATCTACGAACGAAACTATGAAATCCGACATTAATGAAAACATTTAATTGTCTGCAGAACGTTCTCATAGCAAGATAGTGTCACCTAGTTCTTGCATTATTAAAATATATAGTTGAGAGTATTTATTGTTTTTCTTGCAATAGTCGTTTTTAATTCTTTATATTGAATGATGAGTATTTCCAGGTTCATAGTTTTGAAACATCTCTAATACTCTACCAGGCAACAAATCCGAGAGCACATTCTAAAAACACTCTAGTATGTCAAAAAACGTTCTAATCGGTGCCATGTGGAATACGAAATATTATATAAGATATTTCTACACCAAAAATATTGCAAAAACGGTCGATTATATGGTGAAAATATGTTCAAAGATGACAGGAATTAAAGTGTCGGCCGTCTACCAGATTAGAAGCGAAGAAAAAGGGCCACATTGTGGGGCAACCACTATATGTTTGAAGGTGTAATTATTTGGACCAAACATTGTTACACGAAGGTTTTAGAGTTGGAACGATATGGCATGAGAAAAAATGTATCTATTTTTCGTCTATACAGCATATGAGGGAATAAACGAGTCGCCTGGAAAAAATAAGACTAATTATTCAGAGAAATAAAGTTAGAAAGTCAAAAATTTTAGTGACCTATGCACAGACCGAAATGACTGGAAGAAAATTGTAACGAAAGCCAAGTCATACAACAAACTTTCACAATAAACAAGAAGATGCAGACGAGATAATAAGCGAATCAAAGAGTTCTAAATAAGGGAGTGAAAGCTTTCGATGTTGATGATTATTACTCATATCAGTAGTGATATAGCTTTTTGAATGGTAGTTTACCAACATTTCAGTGAGTCCATACCAGTAATTACCCACGAAGATATGAATGCTGATGTTTTGGGTGAATAGTTTAAGCAAATGATAGAGGTATTTCCACAGATTACGTATTTTACACGTAGATCACACTAGACCCGTTATGGATTCTTGAATATCATATTAGCTATCGTGACTTATATTGACTGCAGCTCTAAATATTGATGTAGTCGATATTTTATACTATTCTATTAGATTTTTCAGCCATGATGTTCTTCTTCTACCAGGACCACGTTTACCTTGAATCTTTCCCTGAATGATAAGACGCAAAAGTTCATATTTTTCAGTATGTCTCAGAATGTGACTGAAATATTCCAACTTAAGTCTGTTTATTATATTGGCCAGTTGTGTTGTGTTTTTGGTTCAGCTGTCTACGGACCTCCTCATTTTTACATCTGTCGACCCAGCTTGTTCTTAGAAGTTGTCCCATATCTCAAAAAACTTTCAAACGCTTAAGGATAGTTTCACATCAGTCCATATTTCCACTCTGCACAGTAGCACTGGAAACATATAGCAATATGTCATTCAAACGCGATCGTTCCTCTTTTTTACAAGTGTAGATCAGGCTTGTTTCTATTCGACTTTTAATTTCTACGGTTGGATTCCAGCTCTTATTGATATTACTGCAAGATACGCAAGTTTCTCTACTCTGTCCAGTACGGCATCTCTGACTTTTATACCGTCAGCTGTATATAATTTTGTTTGCTAACTAACATACCTATGTATATTTAGCTTTCTTAACATTGAGTTTTAATTCATACTGATCAGAGGTCTGGTTTATTTTGTTCATTAGATTTTAAAGGTCTTCACTGCAAATAACCAGCACTAAGGTATAATCGGCATAACTAATATTGATTACGGTTTACACCGTTCACTATAATACAGTCTGTCCCAAACCCTTCTTTCAGTGCGTCACTAATTTTGACATAATATAGAATTTTAAGAATGACTCTGAGATAGCGCGTAGTTGTAGGATCGTAATCCCTCTTTTTCTAATTGAAAATAATTTAATAATTTTAATATTAGTCTTTGTTCTTTCTCGATATATCTCGGCATATTTAAAATATTTTTATGACAATAAATACAAAATTAAATTTTTACTGTAAAATGTCTGATAATACTAATTGATACTAACCTGGAATGACAATTATTATTTTATCAGTTGACGTTGTGAAAGTACCGTCAAGATCGAGACCGAGACCTTCTGCGTCAAATTATATTTATGCGCATCATTTATTGGATATCTATTTAGCGTAATCTAAACTCCAACCGATTATACATCCGTAAGTAGAATTAGCTTTACGATAAATAATTTTCTAAATAAAGTTTTATGTATAATAATCACAGACTCACGTTTTTTTCTGTCACTTCTAGCTTAATGTGTTAGAGAGAATTCGATCAACTATGACGCACTGAAAGAAGGGTTTGGGACGAACTATACCTTCTGTTGTTTCCATAAAACTTCCTAAGTATTTCCTCCGAATACAAGTTAAAGAATCGGACCGTGTCAAACACCTTTTCAAGATCAAATGCACAAATGTATACACTTGATTTATATCTCTGTATCAGTACTTGGATACTAAACAAGGCCTCTTGTACCCAAGCCACTCCTAAATCCGAATTGAGTGTTGCTAATTCTCTCCTCTAATATCGTGCATATTCTGCTATGTATTACTCACAGGAAGATCTTTAAAACGAAACTCATCAGTCATATTGTCAGATAATCACTGCATGTGTTTGCATGCTGTTTCTTTGTTGTTGTGAGTTAAGAAAATCAGTTGCTAATACCCTAGTAATTTCCTAACTGGCAACATATAAAATGGGAAATGTTCCGAATTATTTTAAACAACTTACAACAGCAATAATTGCAGAAATCTATAAAAAATGTTTATTAAAGTGGAGCAACAATCTTTGGATTACTATAAAAAAAAAGACCAACCCATATACATACCACATAAAACAATATTTTATGTTTAAAATAAAAAGATAGTGCTGAATCAAGCAGATACTTCAGAGATATTTCGCTAATCAGTAACCTGACCCGAAGGCACGCCTATGTCTGCCAATAACAATAAATGTAGAACTCATTTCTATTGCATTCGCACCTTTTACAGTGTTTATAATTCTCTAAATATCCAATAAAGTTATTTATGATTAAAAACATAAATGATATAGGCTTACCTTTGCTTTCACAGCCAAATAAACAGAATATTCTAATATTTCACCTTGATTGGCACTAGGAGGTTCCCAAGATAAATTTGCCCCTTCTACCGATTTGGTTATTTTGATTGCAGAAGGTGCACCTGGGAAGCCCGGTAGACAAGTTTTAAATGCTGATACCTAATAAAGTAAAATATTATATAAGTTCAGGGGTCTATAGAAATTACAAATTTACAGACAAATAGTAACCAAACAAATATTCATATTTTAAGTGGTTTGATAAACCAAGATGACTATTAAGCTGGATTTATAGTTTGACGGACTGTAGACGTAGACGCACTGCAGACGTAACAAACGGACTGTAAAGATTATTTCAATTTATAAATCGACGGAGTGGAATTTTTTCGCATGAGTAGAAACAGTGGCTAGAGTGGCTGACCATGATACTATAATATCCTTTTATTATTTATTATTATTATTTTATAAATCCTTAACGTTCATTGTAACAAATAATCAACAAAATCAAAATTTGATTATATTGATAAACAACTTTACAAAATGGTGGGCGTGCCAGACAGTTCACTTTGGTTGACAGCACAAAATTCTTCCTTTTGATTGGCCAGACGCAAGTAACGCCCTGTAAAAGATGAAAGTTGGCGAACTCTTCCGTTGCAGTGCGTTTCACGTAAGTTCCGTCATGCGTTTGCGTTCATTTATAAATAAGAGTACACAAAATTCTATGTTGATCTTTTTCCAGTGCGTCTACGTTTACAGTCCATCAAACTATAAATCCAGCTTTAATGATATTGCTTATGGGTAATTAATCAATACAACAAAGCAAAGAACAGTTGGTCATTTTTTTACATCTACTGTATGATTTTTGTATATCTCCCTGTACTGATAAATATATATTTCATATACTCTGAGATAGCGCGTTTTTATGATAAAATATGGCAACGATATTTCAGTATATGTGCTTTGTTAGTCCTCGAATAGTTGGTATATCCTTAGTAATTCTCTTTTCGTTCTTACTAATGGTACTAAATCAACGTCAAATGCCCTTAAGGCCTCTATAACAAGAATTTGAAAAGTCGTGTTGACAACAGATCCCACTGTCTCAATTTAATTTTTTATTATCATATTTTATACATATGTATAACAGTAATTTTGCCCGTCGCATGCGCCAGAGGATCCAATCAATTGCCATCTACAGTCACTCATTAAATTTTTAAAATAATAAACTTCTTGCATGTAAGCCAAGTAAATATAAAGTACGATTTGGTACTCTTCTGACTCTTATGATCATTTTTTACTATATCCTGCATACATAAATTTCTTTTTTGATGCCACGCTGTATACATTATATGTACTACACATCTCACGCCGTTTGATTTGATGTGTCATATGCTAGGATTCGGCTAGTTGTTTATTTTTTTACTCAGTCAGAGGCCTTCTTCAGGTCAATAAAGCAAATTTTACCGTTTAGTAGGTCTATATTATCATCCATAGTATCATGTAATATCTTGTATGACGTTTATTAATAACGAAGATGCTGTGTAATGCCCTTTTGGTTGTCGCATTGTTTGTTTTTTCCCTAATATATTCGTTACATCCTACCTTTTCATTTGTTATGTTACATGTTAGGATTCGATTAGTTGTTTATTTGATGCTTAGCTAGAGGCCTTTTAAGTCAATAAATCAAAATTTGTCTTATAGTAAATCTATTTTTATCCATAATGCCCTATATCTCGTATGTAGGTATAAATTCTTTAATAATGAAGATACTCTGTAGTGCCCTTGTGGTAGTAGTCTTATTTGTTTTTGACGTGACAACGTCTTAAATTAGGTTGTGGCTCGGAGTCACTCATGAAAAAGTGTAACGCCCGCTCACGTCTGTTACGATGAGTCACCGAACGAGAGAGAGGCCCGCCGGACCGGCGAATGCCTTGCGTCTCTCTCCCACTCAAACATGAATCGGTCCGCTGCGCGCGCAGCACTAGAGAATTAGGCGCGTTGAATCGGTGCGTGCTTGTGTCTCTGTCTTTCTCGAGCGTTCTTGGCGTTGGAAAACCGAGAAAGCGTCATAATACAAGTTCACACGTGTGGTTAAAGTATCGTCAGCTGTGTCTGTAGTGAAAATGTGGAGTGCTTAGATTCGTCATTTACAACAACTACAACAATAAAGGTAAATAATTGTACACTAATATTTCATTATCGTAAACTATGATTGATTGATTAATTGTTAGATTGACACAAAAGTTGAGAAACTGAGTTGAGAAAATATATTTTTCTATAGTTAAAATTTGTGCAATTCCTTATTTTCATTCAATTCCTTGTTCGTATTGTGCAATTTAATAATATTCATATCAATAAATATTCTACCGAGAAAAAGACGTTGTCACGTAAAATCTTCGCCCGTAAAAACCGACTTTACAGGCAACCGATTTTTTTTTCTCTTAGTATATTCGCTATATCCTCCCCTTTCATTTAATACATCACACGCTCCAATCGGACCAATAAAAACGGAAATATGTTTTGCCCTTTTGGCAATGCCGCCATGTGTGTTTTTCTGTCTTAACATTTCGCTACCCCTCTTCTTTCCAATGATGTCCCATACGTCACGATCCGACTAACTATTTTACAACCACCACAAAACACTGAAAAAAATTTGAAACATCAGTAGGTTCATCCCAAAAGAGTGTCAGCCACTATTTTCGTACAGTTTTTTGTAAACAAATATGTCAGGTTAGGTTAGTAATATAAATAACAATAAAGTGCATGTGAACACATAATTAGGATCAAAATAAAAAAAAAAATCTAGTTATTGAAAAAAAAAAAAATACTAAAATAAAGAAAACCACTTCTTTAGAACTTTATATTTTGTATTTACTATTAATAATCATCAAAACTAAAATTAGATTAGATAAAAAAAAAATGAATTTCACATACCTCACTCCAATCACTTCGACCTAATGAATTGATAGCTGCCACTCTGAACTTGTATGCAGTACCCGGTTCGAGATTAAAGCCTGCGGGGTAATTTACAGTAGAAGGCAAAGTGTCCAAGGTCAGATCAGCAATGTCTTCATTTAACAAAAAATAACTCTTTACATCACAAACTATTTCCTCGAATGAAACCAACAGTATACCAAGTGTCTTTAAGAGGCAGTTCAGGATCATGGACATTATTTTCAGCCAAAGCAGCAGAAGCTAATGCTGCTAAAGGATCATCGTCAGGGGCAAGAATTCCTTTTTTCACTTCAGTAACCATTTCATCGGTTTTTAAAATTTTGTTATTTTGACTGTAATTGTGATAATTTGGATCAGCTGATGATTCTTTTCTAATGTCTGTTTCCATTCTCACTGAGTCACTGGAAGTACAGTCGTCTAAAACTTCTTTTTTAATTTCAGTCTCCATATCTACCTCCGACTTCGTTTCATTTTCTTCTGGAGATTTTGTGATACTTGACTCAATCTGACTAGATTGTTCAGATTTTACTTCAGCTTCCAAATTAACTGGTTCAATTTCTGGTTTTTTATCAGCTTCCAAATTGTTTTCACTTTCCGATCTTTCTTCAAGTTCCAATTTGTTTTCAGTTATCTCAGCTTCCAAGTTGTCTTTGCTGTCTGATTGTTCTTCAGCTTTCTAATCTCATGTCAATGTCTGTTCCTACGTCAGCTTCTGATTCAGCCTCATTTTTTTTTAATTTCATCTGGTTTTGCTTCAGCTTCAGCTTCCGATTTTGTTTCCGAGTCAGATTTTACTTCACCGCTTAAGCTTTCTTCAGGGGTGTTTAGGTGTTGAATCTGACTCCCAGTCCATTTTTACAATTTCAGCATTTGAAGAAGCGTGCGCAATTTCATTGACGGTAGTCTGCGTCGAATCAGCTTCAGCTGTTGTAGTTGAAGGTTTCATTTCTTCATCTGCATCATCCACGCCACCTCCATACAATCCTAAACGATACCTATAACAAAATATATACTGCGTAACCTATGTTCCAGTTAAATGAATATCTTCCTTACCTAAAACTTTTTAGGTGGTCTCTGTAATCTAGTACCTCCTTTCAATCCAAGTTGCTGCATAATAGAACCAGATCCTAAGAGTCCCTGTTGCAACTTGCATCGGAACAGCAACATTAGATGTACTGCTTCCTTGTGAAAGAACTATGGTTTGTGTAGAATTATCCTCATCTAATTTTCCCATGCCTCCTTTCTCAGGTGCAGGATCTATCAGACCAGCTTCTGCAGCTATGGCAGCAAGGGCTGCATCTGTTGTGGCTGGACTATCAAAGGAAGTCGAGGCTAGTACAAAATTCAACCATTTTATTTAGATTTATGAGTAATCTATGATTAGGAACATTTTCTTGCAGAGTTGATTCTACTTATATATAACTATAACATACCCTAACTTACCTATATTTGCATTTGGTTGTTTGGGACGAGAAATTACCATTAATTTTGGTTGTTCTCCGCTGTTAGTAGAGTGATTTATTGTTGAAACTAATTGGCAGCCGGACAATCTTGCCTACTGCAGCAGACTGATTAGGTTGAACCAGGGTTAGTGTTTTGTTAGTACCTGTCGCCATCTGTACAGTAACTGGTTTCCCTCCTATCATTACCTGTTTCTAAAAAAAAAAAAACAAAAAATTCAATTAACTAATCAATTTTTGACAAAAAATTTTATTTCATCCATTTATTTTTTAAATAAAATAAATGCTGCTCATGACCCATATGCATGTTTTTTATGTCAAAATTAACGCTATTTTTTTTTTAATATGATGATACAAGTTTGTCTGAGAAAAAATGGTCGAAAATTAAGATTGCCAGCTATTAAAAACGCGAAGTATCAAGGACAGCTAACGCGACGCTAGTGGTTTGAATTCTCAGTTGTGCGAGTTTTTATAGCATGCGTCGATCTTCTTCTTCAAGTGCTATCTCCGCGGCGGAGGTGGGCAATCATTATAGCTATTCGGACTTTTGAGACGGCTGCTATGAAAAGTTCATTTGATGTACATCCGTACCACTCTCTTAGGTTGCGTAGCCATGACATTCTACGCCCCCCCCATGCTTCTCTTTCCTTGGATCTTTCCCTGCATAATCAGTTGGAGAAAGGTGTATTTTTCTCCACGTGTAATATGTCCGAGATATTCCAATTTTCTTGTTTTAATTATATTTAAAATTTCTATTTCTTTATTCATCCTTCTAAGAAACTCTTTATTTGTGACGTGTTCTGTCCACAAATATTTTTCAGAATTCTTCTATACCCCCACAGCTCGAATGATTCCAGTTTTTTTCATTTATGTCGCATTCAAGGTCCAAGATGCCATTCCATAAAACAAAGTCGAAAAAAACATAGCACACTCTGAGATAGCGCGTCTCATTTTGTTGAAATTCGCTCTACCTTTTCTATTTTGATTTCCTGAATGTAATCATTTGTGGAGTTAATCATTGTTCCCAGATATGCATATTTGTCCACTTGTTCGACGTTGGTTTCGTTTATTAGAATTTCTCGTTATTTCTTTGAGTTTTCGATATTCTCATAAATTTCGTCTTCTTGACGTTCATTGTTAGACCGTACTCTTTTCCATACTCCGCTATTCTGGTCACCAGTCTCTGAAGATCACAGTGTCATCCGCATATCTAATGTTGTTAATGGGAACTTAATTTTTAGGATTTCTATAGGGAGCGTGTCAGGTCCAGGGCTTTTCCCACTCTTCATTGTTTTTAATGCGTGTAATATTTCTTCTTTTGTAATACATATATTGACCTATTTCTTCTGATGTAAGTTCCATGTGCTCCAGATCGCCTCTTTCATCATTGAACAGTTCGTCGATATATTCTGACCATCTTTGTACTTTCTCGTCCGTCTGTGTTATAGTATATGTGTAGTAGTAGATATATAATACTATACATATTATCACTTGTCAAACCAGTGTCGTTGTACCCTAACTCTATTTTACTTTACGACTGGCAACATATTATCAGTGTATTCTCATAATTTTAAATGTATGTAAAAATGTGAGTTTAATGAACAATGTTATGAACGTAGTGATCCTGCAGTGGGATCTTGTAATATAAGGTAATGGTCCAATTAAGTCGTAGTATATTTTTAGTTTTATGAAAAGAAATTATTTTTTATAAAAAGTTAATATTTTTTTCAGTTATATAGGCGGTTTGTCAAAAAATATGAATTGTGGATATTGTTACCTCTTACAATATCTGATGATTGTATTTTAGGTTTAAGATCATTCACAATGTTTTCTAAAGAATATTTTGTTTTCATAAAATTAAAAATAAAAAGTTTTCCATATGGTGAAAACTTAATTGGACAAAATGGGAAATTTTTTTATTTATAAGTTCTAATATTTTTTGCCCTCTGTATTGAGAAGAGACCTTTTTTAGAGGATCTTTCTATACGACCGTAATATTCTTCAGGAAGAAAAATTCGGTCATGCTTGCGAAAAAGCCTTTGGCTACAACAAATTCTCTGTCGCATGAAAGTAATGAGTGCTTCTCTTTGGAAAACAGTGGAACATTTTTCTGACCTTGGAGGATGCGATGGCTAAAAGAAAAACGAACTACTGTGTGATTTTTATCTCATTGATTGAGATCTCATTCTCAAAATATTCTTTTAAAAATGTGCTACATCATTGGGTCCTTTGTGAGCCTCACTCTCATTATAAGAAAAAAATATAGCTTCTCCTGTTTTTAAGTTATGTATACCAAACTCGAAAACCCACAGATGTCTACAATAGAAAATTTCCTGTACAGGTATGTCAGCTAATGGTAAATTTTACATATAATCCATTGTAATTCACAGTATATCATCGTTCTCTGAAAATAGTTGTTTGGTGTGTGTAGTTTTTTGTAAAATTTCTTAGCACTGATTTTGTGAACTAAAAGTTATGCAGTAGCAACTTGTTTTGCATTGCCATTGAGGGTTGCGTTTTAATTTTCTGGTCACGTTCTTCACAGGTAGAACACACATCAACTTGAGGACGACCAAAAGTATAAGTGAAATTTTCATGAAAATATTTTAAGTAAAAACTATATTTTACTTTCGAGTCGGGATATTTTTCCATAAACATTTTATGTATTGTAGCAAGAAAATACTTGTTCAATACATTGTTAGAATAATGAACTTCTTTTACATCAAACGATTTTGTGTTCCTTTATTTGAAAACAAACCTGACCTGGTCTTGATTTCACATATTTACCTATTATCTCGAAGTGGTATCTGTAGTTAGTAGGTGGCATAATCGTTAAATATACTTTTCACCAACCCCAAACAAACTCAAAAAAGCTCTCTTACATACCTTTTTAGGGGCTCCGTTCAAACAAACATGAAATAAGTTATGGGTTTCTCAAGCAGTTCTGAATTTTTGTCATCAAACTGGTGTAAAGATGCAAGTAAAACTCTGAGTAATTTTTATAATTATTGCGGCAGATGTAATTAATGCAAATTTTCGCGCCATAACCTTTTTTGCCGCATGATTAGTATGTGCCTCGCCCTTTATTTTAGCCTTCTTGATTACTTCACTTTTATACTTGAAACGATTAATAACGCCCTTCTATCTGTTCATATTCCGCCAACCCGCCACCTCACCTTTTTGGCGCGCGCAGTTAGTTGGAAAATGGCACATCCCCGGAGAAGTGACCTTTTCAAAGTAAACAGAAACTCTGAGATAGCGCG
>NW_027314244.1:0-16624 GCF_040954645.1 Diabrotica undecimpunctata | reverse complement strand
ACGCGCTATCTCAGAGTTATTTACTGTATTTCAAAAACTACAGTCGGTTCAAAATTTGTTGATAGCTCACTACAAGTTTAACCCTAATTAGAAAACTGAAATACAGAGAGGATAGGTAATACGATATAATAGTAAAAACCAACCTAAAACTGACGGTTTAAGACGTTTTCGACTAACCCACCTTATATCTGAAGGAATACAATACCTTATAATCCTATTACGGGGGGTATTTTGAATGGTTAGAGATGAACGACCAGTGTCGTAGAGTATATGATTGAAACATTTATTTGAACTAAATAAATATATTTTTTAAACTGTACTTATGCAAATTGTATTTTTTAATAAAACTTATTTATTTTATTCAAAAATAAAAAGTTTCTTGTCATTTGTAAAAGATACATTTATTTAATTAAGGAAAAAGGCTCCAAATGTCGCCTGGCAAAATTTCCAATGTGTTTTAAATGTATCCATTATTTTCGAATCCGAAGAAAACTAATAAATATTTTTGAAAAATTTAAACGCAGAATGAAAGATTACATTATTACTCAGGGCAGATAGTCCCTGAAAACTTCTACAATGTTTATTTTAATATGTTATGTAACAAGGGTGAAAATAAAAGAGAAAATATAGTATAATTTTTAATTGAAAATATTGCATGCAAAAGAAACTTTTTATTTACCTATTCTAAAAAATATTTCATTCTGCCTTTAAATTTTTCAAAATTGCTGTTTAGTTTTCTCAGGATTTGAAAAAAAATGGATACATTTAAAACACATTGAACATTTTGACAGGCGACATTTTGCGCCTTTCCCCTCTAATACCTTACGATTACAACTATTATTACTTACCTTATATAATTACGATTAGAAAACTATTCAAATTCAAAATAAATAGGATCAACTTCGGAATCCGAGTCATCTTGACGGTTAATAATTAGCGGTTGTGTCTCTACGGTCGCATCAATTATGTTATCAAGATCCCACATTTTTTGTTCTTCTTCTATTACATGCCTTACTGCATCTTTCCAGTTTTGTTCTGTAATATGTTGACTCGTATAACAATTCACGTACAGCTTGTATTTTATATAACGTATTTTTTCTAGCCACATAACTTTTCATTTGTGCCCAAATGAGTTCAATTGGATTTATTTCGCAGTGGTAGGGTGGAAGTCTAAGGACTGTAATGTTTCGCCTTTCCGCCATTTTGTCAACTACGTATTCCTTGAACTTAGATTTGTGTTGCCGGGCAATTTTTAGAAGTTCTGCTTTTACAATTCCATCTTCGTAAGGCAGATACTTATTCCGCAGCCAGTCAAGAATATCCTGTTTCTTCCACGCAGTGAATTTGGTGGTCTGTGTTCAATCATCTGCTCAAAATACTCTTCGAAAACATCAGCTGTCATCTCCTCGTGATAGTCTTTTTTGCTTTTGGACTGAAATTCCAACAAACCATGCTTAACAAATCCTTTTTCACTGCCAATGTGAGAAATTATTAATCTACTGCCTTTACGAGTATGACCTGAGTTTACCCACGTTTCATCCTGGTAGAAGATGGGCCTTCCTTCAGCCCGGAATTTTCGTATGGATCTTAGATAATTTCTTCTTCAACATATTATCTCCTCCCGGTCAATCAAAAGTGATTTTCGGTCTGATTTCTCCCACCGGAAATTTAATTCTTTTAAAACTTGCCACAATTTAGTTCGTCCGATATGAGGCAAAAATGATTCATGTGCCTGGGTTTTTCGGCCCCACTGTATAGTTCCAGGGTTAAATACGTTTTTCTCCAAATCACTTTTTTTAATACGACTTTTTTAAATAATTTCTCAAAAGCTATTTTATCCATCCTTCTAAAATTTTGACCAAGTATTTGTCACATATCTGAATATCGAATAAACTCAAATACCGTTATATTTTAATTATTTCTACCTTATTTGGTTGTCAAACTTTACAAAAAAATTGAAAATTTTATCTTTAAACAGCTGTCATTCAGTCATTTCTTTATAGAACTTATTTTTTTTGTTCATACTATAGTTACTAGTACACTAAACAGAAATCTTTGTGAATTTTAATTTTCACATAATTTCTAACTAAAAAATCCATAGTCGGTGTCAATTTTGGGATAGGTACAGGAAATCCGTCATTTTGAATTTATAAGATGTTGAAAATGAAAATAAAAAAATGAACAAATTCCAAAATAGTTTTTTTTTCGAAATTTACATGTAATAAAGGCCTCTAAATTGATGTTAAGTCATACTAATTTGGCTGTATTACCCTTTATTTCTTTCAAACTTGGTCAACGCTCTATCTTCTATAAACTAAATTGTGCTCAAGCTGGTATATTATTAAAGTTTTCTACCAATATGTGTAATTTTCGAATTTCGTCTTTTTTTACTACTAAAATTTGAAAAAACGATAAAATGGCACTATCTCGACGTGGCGATCTAGAAAATCTAATAAACTAACAAATCTTTTTGGTTTTCTGGCTACAGATAATCCAGTTATAAGTTACGGTGAACACCGCAAAGTAAGTTTTTTTTGCATCTTGGAAAATTACCTGTGATTTTCTTAATTTGCAATATTTTTGTACTAAAATTTCAGAATATATTTTTATTTTATTATATTTTTAAGAATTAAGAAAAAATATGTTTAAAATATTGAAAATAAACCCTATCCCTCCTCTTGACAGATACATTTTTATGACAGGAAAATCTTTATCATTATCAAGCGAAACCTGAAGATTCAGATTTGGTTAAGGAATTAATAATACATACAAAAAATCCATTGAAAAAGAGATTTTACCCTTATGACTTGTAAATATGTAAACATGCTGCTGTATCATTCGACTCTATTTCGATACATTTATCGTCATCATTAATCCTATAACAAAGCCAGTTATATTTATCTATCGTAAAAGTTTAAATACTGGAACATTTCGTGGAAAATTCCTAATCCTATATTAAGCCGAGCTTAAACAATATACTTATCTAAAACTCGCTAATTTTTAGGACTATATATATTCTTTAATGTTTCCTCGAACTAAGTAATGTGTAATTAAACAAAAGGCGATATTTAAATCACACAATTATGTTATTTGTAATAATTAACACTTAGAATTTAATGGACAATAATAACTGGGTGCGAGTAAATTTTATGATACGAAATATACAGAGTGGGCTTGGTGTATGAGAACACATATGCTGGATGTAAATTAATCTACGATTTTCATGAAAAACCAGAACATTCTGAAAGAGTTGCATACTCTCTTACCCACATTAATCTTAGACAAGGCTTAATCGCCCTTTGGCGAACTAAATCTAGTTAACTCTGAAAATAACAATTATTTTGCCTTTAACCGCCCACACAGCCATTTGTCTGTGTCCCCCAATAAACTTCCTTACTACACTACTCAACAATTG
Source organism: Diabrotica undecimpunctata (assembly GCF_040954645.1). Classification (NCBI taxonomy): domain Eukaryota; kingdom Metazoa; phylum Arthropoda; class Insecta; order Coleoptera; family Chrysomelidae; genus Diabrotica; species Diabrotica undecimpunctata. The sequence goes on along the minus strand of NW_027314244.1, from coordinate 13,209 downwards.
AAGTAGATAATTTTAAAATTCCTAAAATTAACATATAAAACTATTTTTAAAATAATTGCCTGTACTAAGCTCTATATGCTATCTTTGTTGCCAATATTTTGTGCATGTGGTTTTTTTCTCCCTATTCTTATCGGCCCTTATCTCGTACAAAGAGAGACATGTTGTTCCAAACATGAATATATCATTCGTATAAAAGTGCTTGTATTGGCTTAACCAGTTGTCAATAAGTCAAGAAATCTATTTAACTATCACAAAAACATTATGCCGCAAAGACGTTTAGAACTAGTGCAGCTTGAGCAATTAGTTCTTTGGATCCAACAAGGCATAACTCAACAAGAGGCTACTATGAGGCTAAATGTGTCGCAAGTGTTATAAGTCGTGTATGGAATGGATCTGCAACATACAGGCATGAAGGAGGAAGAGAACGATCTACAACTCGTTGGCAAGACCGTTTTGTAGTTCTGAGGGCAAGAAGAAACCCAACATTCACGGCTTCCAGAATTAAGAGTATCTTCAGGCATGCTACTGGACGAGCGATTTCCAGTCAAACTGTCAGAAGACGGTTACATGCATCCAATTGAAGGGCTAGACGGTGCGCTACCCATCCACAACTGACTAGGGAGCAGCGTGCATGCAGATATCGCTGGGCCATGGAACACTATCAGTGAAATTTCGAAAATTGTAGGAATTGTCTCTTTACTGACGAGTCAAGATTTCGTTTGTATACGAATGATGGCCGAATATTGGTGTGGAGGGAAAGAGGACAGCGTTACAATAAAAATCTGAGAGTCCCAACCACTCTTTTTGAAGGTGGATCCGTTTGCGTGTGGGAAGGCATATGTTTTGACGATCGCACGGACTTAGTCGTCTTAATTAATGAGACAATGATTGCAACATGATATCGAGACAGAGTCATAGTAACCATAGTTGTTCCATTTTTTGGTGCAATAGGCGAACAATTTGTTCTGAATGATGATATTGCTCGCCCTCACCGTGCGAGAATTGTCAACGAGTGTATAGAAGCTCATGGCATTACAAGAATGGAGTGGCCACCGTGTTCACCTGATATGAATTGCATTGAACATGTTTGAGCCGAAATGTCTAGGCAACAAAATAGGCTCCTTCTACCGCCCCAAATCTTAGATCAGTTGATAAATACATTACACACGATTTGGGAACGTATACCGCAGCAGTTTATCAATAATTTAATAAGAGGTCTTTCAAATAGAGTTAGAGCACTAAGGCGACACAGAGGTGGACCCACACACTATTAATTTTTCTTTTCGGGATATTAGAAGTTGAGCAGGAATAGAAATTTTAGGTTGTGAATTTTTACAATTTTTGTTTATTTTCTATTTTTTTTTTTTTTAGAGATTTTCTTTCTTTCGGTTCGTCTGTATGAAAATAAGAAGTAAAAATAAATCTTTATTTATATCTTTCCATTTTTCTGTTTGACCTTATGAACAAAAAATAAAATACAAATTTTCATAATATCCACTTCAATTGTTGAGTGTATTTGAGTGAGACCGTATAGTTTGTTTGAAAGGTTTCCTCAGTCGAAGATAAGCTGTTGTGAGGTTCGCACAAAATAATTATTTGTAACTTTCGTAATATTGGGGAACATCCATAAACTACGTCGTAAAAAATTTGGACTTTTTACTACCCATCCTCACCTTGGCCGAAAAGAATCGCTTACAGTCAAGCCGCTCCCTCATGTCGAAGTCGCAATTACAACTCATGGCCTACTTTTCAGTGGTTTTTTAAAAAAATCAGTTAAATCAGTTAAGAAACAGTTATTTTTGGATTTTTTAAAATTAACTATTAAATTTTATTTACGAATGTATGATAACCAGAATAATGAATTAAAATTTATAATTCACTTAAAAATATGCTACCCTCTGGTAGAAGAAATTATATTTATAGAGACAATAGTGACACATTGAAATACATCAGAAACGACGTCGGATGTGCACTCATGCCCCCCTCTCCCACCTGTCGTATACCATCGCAATAAGCAAAGTCTCACTCCCTCTTTTCTACGACATAGTTTATGGATGTTCTTCCCCTACAAAAAATAGTTTTAAACGTTTTTCGGATTTAAAAAAATTATTGGTAAGTATGAAATAATTTATATTTTGCAATTAATAAATTAGGTTATCTGTTTTTTAAAATTTATTAGTCATCAGTGATCAAAAAAGATAACCCACCAAAAGTCGAGGTAACTGAGAGAAAGATAAAAAAATGGTGTTTCTTTTTTAAATTTAAAAAAAAATTTTTTTTCCTTTTTAAATTTGATATTGTTTCTGTTTTGTTGTCACAGAAAAGCCTTCAGATAAAAACAAGAAGACAAAAAAGAATTTGAGACAGATGAAAATACTACCGATGACTTTAATGACGATGACCGAAGACTACGTGGAACAAATGAAAAGATCAAAGTCTGGTGATTTATAAGTTGTCATGTTAATAATGAGCTAACAGACATAGAAGCGGCAGCTAAAATAAATGAAGGGTTTGAAGCAGAACTATTACCTCAACCAGGATTATCTCCTAGTTGAGTCCATGATCTCAAAAACACCCAATATATCAAGCTGTATCATCCTCTGAAGTAGGTCCACCATTGAAGCAAAGTCATTATCTGAAATAGAACGGTTATCTAATCAGGTACCCACGAATGAAATGTCGGCATGTTAAGCGACCACGTTCACCTTTACTGGAAGAGAAAGCAAATGGAGCGAACATTTTACCAAATGATGGTGGTTTTACTGGAAACACCTGTGAAATAACTCCTAAATCTAAAGAATTTTGTGTGGAGGAGAAAATCATTTGCAACTTTTTCGTAATGCATTAGTATTTAGAGGTGATGAAGGGTTACTAGAAACCTTTAATGACCAAAATACACCAATCGGATGCTTTAGTTATTTCTTGACTGAGGAGTTACTGGAAACAGTAGCTCATGGTCGTGAACACAAAGTTCAAGATCAACAGTCTAGATATCAGACAGTACATTGGAATACTTATCCACATGTCTCTACAGATACCCTAGTTTAGAGGAATACTGGAGTAAACATTTATTTGAAGCTATTCGAAAAACGACGACATCAAAACTATTTTACGAACTTCGTTAATATATATAATGATGGACCGTAGCTGTTCCAAACACGATGCACTTTTTAAAAATAGACCAGGGAGAATATTTTAGAATTCATTCGAGCATATTTCGTATGCGAATTTAGAAGATATTCGCTCGAAATCTAGTTTTTTTTTGTATTTTCGAATAGTGCGTGTAAGAATTTTTTTATATACGGCGACTCGAATGGGTCTGAACCATATAAATTTCGATGCTAGTATACGATCAAAGTACTTGTTGTAATTTCATTTGTCACTGGGCCCGTGTACGTCAGATAAGATTTCAGCTGATAGTTTTTAATCGTGGTTGTATACAATATTTTTACCCTGAACTTTGTTTTCAATGGCTAGTTTAAATAATGTTATAATAGAAAGAAATATAGTTAATGCCCCTGCAGAGACGAAATTAGCGGAACGGAGAGGCAGAATTTATCATCCCTGTCTTGACCGTCTAGAGGACTATTGGGATGTACAATTTTAAAAATTGTGCAGATTAACAAAGCTCCACAATGGACTTGATAATTTTAAGAGGCAATATTTTGATTTTTGAAATGTTTTATAATTTTTTACTTAATAAATTCCTTCCAAACTATAATCAAATTTTATTTTTAAGCATCTTATTTAGTTTATATAATAATTAAATTTACTATCAACTGATTTTTATTTATATTTTATTATTAATTTAATATTTAGTCTCACTTTGGTGGGTCTAGCAGAAGTAAACAACGTATGTTTTGTTGATACGTTGGCAGGTAGCGTTAGAAGCAAACATAATAATTTATTGAATTATTTTATTGCAATATCTTCTTCTTCTTCAAGTGCCTATCCGTTCCGGATGTTGGCGATCATCACGGCTATCTTTACTTTGTTTATTGCAGCGCGGAACAGTTCAGTGGTAGTCGTGTTATACCACTTTCGTAAATTTTGAAGCCAGGAAATGCGTCTTCTTCCCGGTCCTCTCTTACCATTTACCTTCCTTTGGAGAATCAGCTGGAGAAGGCCGTAACGTTCTTGATTTCTAATTAAATATCCTAGATATTCCAACTTTTTAGTTTTGACGGTCATGAAAATTTCACATTCTTTCCCCATTCCACGCAGGACCTCCACATTAGTAACTCTGTCAACCCAGGATATACGTAAGATGCGCCTATAACACCACATTTCGAAAGCTTCGAGCTGATTCATAGATGCAACAGTCAGTGTCCACGCTTCCATTCCGTAGAACAGAACTGTGAATATGTAGCAGTTCAATAGACGGCATTTTGTTTTTAATGATATGTCTCGACTGTTGAAGATGGTTCTCATTCTAATGAAAGCTGCTTTTGCTTTTATTATTCGCTGTTTAATTTCTGTTAAGTGGTCACATTGGCTATTTAAATTGGTGCCTAGATATGTATATTGCTCGACTTTTTCGATATTCTGTTGGTTGATTGTAAGTTATTAGTTAACAGTAGAGGTTAACTGAATTATGTTTTTGTTGTAATGACTCTATCTCTGTACACTTCGAGCTAAACCACTTTTCTTTTGCTATTTTATTAGCCCTTTTTATTTCGTTATTTATGTTGTTTCTTCTGTCTTCCATCATACATAGAATCTCCTCCGTCATCCATTCCTTTTTATTTGTTCTTTACGGTTTTAAGTATTTCTCTGTTATTTCTTGTTCTACATCTGTGTTATCTGTTTCTGTACGAGCCCATAGTTTTTCTGTACGAGCCCACGTTTTTTCTTTTAGGCGTTTTTGTACCTTTTCCTTTACTGTTTTATTTTTCAGTTGGTTAATATCGTACTTCATAATTTTTGGTCTTTGAACTATCTTTAAACTAAATTTCATTTTGGCGATAAGTGGATTGTGGTCCGAATTTATGTCGGATCCCGGGTACGCTTTAACAGATGTTATAGAGTTTCTAAATCGTTTGTTAATAAGAATATAGTCTATTTGATTTCGTACTGTGTGATCTGGAGTATCCTGGGGAGATTTCCACGTATATAGTCGTCTTGGAGGAAGATCATAAAAGGTGTTTGTCACTACGAGCTGTTCTTCAGTTGCAAATTCAATCAAACGGTCTCCGCGTTCATTACGTTCCCCTAGACCAAAGGATCCCACTAAATTTCCACTTTGTCCTTTGCCAACTTTGGCATTAAAGTCTCCCATTATTAGTATTATTTCGTTTTTCCGAATCCTTTTGACAATATTAGTAACGTCATTGTAAAATTCTTCTATGATTTCTTCTGGGGCGTCCGCTGTAGGAGCGTATACTTGAATAATGTTTGTTTTTATGGGAGTTGTGTTTAGCTGAACTAAGAGCATCCTTTCTGATATAGGTACAAAGTGACTGACTGATATTGCAATATAATTTGTTTAAAATATAAATTATAAATAAATAATAAAATTAATTTCTTGTAGTCATATTTAAAATTTAAAAATACAGAAAACGTAGTATGAAGCTTCGCGCTAGTCTACTTTACCGCCTACTGTACCACCTTTTTTTTAATTAGACAGCTGCAATAGTAAGTAGTATGTTAAGTAGTATATTATAAAAAAGAAAAGAAAAGTGTCAGTAGAAGACAAAAAATATTTATTTTTTTCAATAATAATTTATTTTTAGAAAAATCAAAAAATTTCACACCTCCCTGATCCCCTTGTATAATGAAAAGTGAAACTGTACCATCGCAACAGGCAACAACATATCGTATCTATTCTTTATGAATAACAATTCATTTCGAAGTAACTGGACCTTAACCCACGCTGTAACTTTCTATATAGAATCCCTACAAATAACAACAATATATAATGAACCTGTTGTAAAACAAAACAAGTAGGTGTCACTTCAAACTAACTTTTTACTATAAAAGATGTTTTGCAATAGTTACCTTTTTGCGATTGGTAAGTGATATCGAGTTTGGTGTAATGTTTCTTTAAAAAAGTTTGTAAATTGATAGTTTTTAGAACAATAAACAAGACAGAACACTGAACATTTGGCACGTTACATGATCTAAGCAATGGTTTAAATGAAGATAAGGTGCGCAATCGAAAAAAATTCAATTTTTTAAGTCTGTGACATACGATTTTGGAGTGCATCATGAATTTAAAAAGGATTAGCATGTATTATTTCGGTTTAATATCAGATTTAGATAATATTTTATAAGGGTTTAAACCACAATTGATTGTAATCGTAGTTATTTTAAAAATTATGATAAAATTATGAATTTTTACAATGGGATAGCTCTCAGGAGTTGGCTGTTAGCCCAGTCTAGTTATGCAAAAATCATCGATTTCACGGCAAAATTTTTCGCAGATATCTGAAGCTTCTAAGACATAGGTGGGGGTTACTAGATGACGAATAGATGAAAAAGTACTCGTATTTTTACCTTGCGGTTTTGTTAAACAATAATTTATGGTCACAATTTGATTTTTTGTCTAAAGTTTTTTCCCTTTTATTTTACATAAACAACATTTAGCAAATTTCATAGGATTCTTTAAGACTTAAACCATCTCAGAAATTAAATGCATATTGCGTTTTCATCGAAATTATCTACAAAATAAACGTTTGAAAAAGGGGTACGTTTTTTACTTATAAACAATTGTAATAACTTCTATATTTTTCAAGCTACAGACTTGTACGTACAACCATTGGAGAGCCAGTAAAAAAACTCACATTTAAAAAAAAAACCTTCTATGACCAATAGGAACAAAGTTAGGGACTATTTTTAAAAAAATCATATCTCCATTGTTTATAAACATTCAGAAGTAAAATTTGCACAAATTTTAAATGAAAATCGAAACTTTATATTGAAACTTATAGCTATAAAATTCATTCAATTTTTCGAAACTTACAGCCCTTCGAGACGTTTCAGCTCCGTTTTTTTTATCATATCATTTTATATCAATATTATTATATTCCTTATAATAATTATAATTATGTTGATTTTCCGAGATTTCCAGGGGGGGGGGGTGAAAATTATGTCATCATTATTGATACTGCGACAGACTATTCTAGCCAAACTAAAAACAAAAAGTAAGTTTTTACGGTGTATTTCAAATGGACTCAATTTTTCCGAGGTTTCCCATATTTCCCGGCCCGTGAAAACTATGTAGTTATTCATATTTCGACGAGCTAACCCAGATTTAAAAAAGAGGCTCCTAGCTGCAATGAAAGCCGAGATAATGTAAATTTTTCCTACTTGTATCAATTTGAAGTTCCGATCTCGAAAAAAAAAACGGAGCTGAAACAGTTATTCTCCACTTTCCTATGTCGATCTTTCAAAAGTACCTTTGTTTTGAAGGGCTGTAAGTTTCGAAAAATTGGATGAGTTTTATAGCTATAAGTTTTAATATAAAGTTCAGATTTTCATTCAAAATTTGTGCAAATTTTACTTCTGAATGTTTATAAACAATGAAGATATGATTTTTTAAAAAATAGTCCCTAGCTTTGTTCCTATTTTTCATAGAAGGTTTTTTTTAATGTAAGTTTTTTACCAGCTATCCAACGGTTGTACATATAAGTCTGTAGCTTGAAAAATATAGAAGTTATTACAATTGTTTATAAGTAAAAAACATAGCACTTTTTCAAACGTTTATTTTGTAAATAATTTAGATGAAAACGCAATATGCATTTAACTTCTGAGATAGTTTAAGGCTTAAAGAATCCTATGAGATTTGCTAAATGTGTCTAGTATCATTAATAGAGCAAGTTCAATAGTTTAAATATTAAGTCTCAGGGATAAACAAATTAAATAACTTTTAAACTATTTAACCGATCGGGGGGAAATTTCGCACAAGTTTAAAGACGGTAATTTATCGATATTCAAATGTATTTATACCATTTTATTTTGTTAATAAAAAAATCAATGAAAGTTATAAATTAGTGCAAAAAAACTGCTTTTTGCAAACATCTCCGTAAAGTATTTATTAATTTGAATTTAAAAAACGGGAAAATAAAGATATTCTTGATATAAGAAAATGATTTAAATATTGTTTATGTAAAATATAAGGAAAAAACTTATAGACAAAAAATCAAATTGTGACCATAAATTATTATTTAAAAATATTGGATTAGAAGTAGTATAATATTTAATTAAAAATTAAAAATTATGAATGATCTAAGCAGTAAATAATTGAGTCGTCACAGACAAAAATGCCACCGAACCTTTAAAAATCATACTAAAAAGCTATATTTTACTGAAAATATCCATTTTGGGATCTCAAATAATGTGTAAAAAAGTTTACTAATTCTACTTCTCGGCTTTCCCCTAAGAACCCCCTTGTAGAAGGGTAAAACGGAAAAAATCTATTTACAAAGAATCTTTACGCCGTAGAAAAAATATTTCAAATATAAATTATAGCTGAGAAACAACTGTTCTCTAAGAAACAACGCTTGAAGCGACCGGCGATTTTAAATGTCAGTTACGCGCGCGATATCAATTTTAAATAAAATTTGTATTAACTCGACGGTAAGAATTCGATATATTTTAAACAGAGTGTCCTATTGACAAAAGTTAAAATTCGTTTTCATGCTGAAGAGTCTAACCTTACATACATACATATATAAACGTTGCGCGATTTTTGCCATTTTTATGATTCTTTCATTGACCTGCCACTATAAAATATTTATTGTTAGAGTCTAATCTTTACAACATATGGCATGAAATTGTAATTTTGAGTTTTGGCAACAAATGTGAGGCACTTAAAATATGCCTAAAAATGCTGAATTTAAACTTTCACATTACAAACGATTTAAGACGTTTAAATTCTTTTCAATTAAAGAATTTCGCTTTTCAAAACTACACGATTTCAGCTACAAACTCCACCAAATACCGTTCTTGGAGGTATTTCCCGTGACGTGCGATCGTTTGTAATGCAAAAGTTGAAGTTCTGTGTTTTTTCGGTAAATTTTAAATGCCTTATATTTATTGCCAAAACTCAAAACCGAAATTTAATTTCATAGGTTATGAAGATTAGGCTCTAATAATGGAAATTCCGGAAATGAACGGTCAATAAAAGTGATACATTGTATTGAACTCATGAGAACCATAAAAAATAGCAAAAATCGTGCAACGTTTATTTATTTAACACGTTTATAAAAACTAACTTCATTTATTCGATATTGAACAGATATCGAATTTTTACCGTGGAGTTGATACAAATTTTATTTAATTGATTTCGCGCGAGTAGCTGTCATTCAAAATAATCGGTCGCTTCAAGCCTTGTTTCTAAGAGAACGTTTTATTGTACACAAAAAGTGCTTATAAACATTTTTGTTTAGAATTTTCTCAGCTAAAATGTTTAAAATTGATTAAAATTGTGATATAAAATAGTAGAACTAAGAATCATGAAAAACACTTTTTAAAATAGTAAGTCACATGAGCTACAGTAGTAAGTCTATTTCGTTTTTGAAGAAAAGTATTAAAAAGCTGCACAAAGAACATAAAAAGTCGGACGAGACTTCAAGAAATAAGACACACATGCGAAATGGGAAATATTCATACATAGTTAGATGAGAGAGACAACGACGTCGTTCTAGTATGACTATATAAATAAAGAACAGAAACAGATTTGTGTGCATAGTACTTGAAACAACCCTTAAGTCGCCGATGAAAGAGTTATGCTAAAATGAATAGGAGAAAAAACATCAGCAAAATAATTTTACTATTTCAGATGCCAACAAAAGTAAAATAAAAAAAATGATGTATAGGTATACTTCCTTATTCAGAACAATCGAAAATATTAAGAAATATGGGAATATTACTTCGTGAACTATTTCACGAATTCCAATTTCTAATTTAACTGAACCACCACCATGCTTGAGAGAGCACGTAAATACGTTGGTCTACGTAAGTAGTCGTTAACAATTAAACTGATGGCTGAAACTGTAAACAATTTCACTTTTTGTTTTCATTGTCATTGTCATTTCTATTAGCTAACCACTAAAAAATTTTAATTTTTAAGTTTAGTAATGATCCAATGTAGCGATGTGCGATTCTTGTTCTTTTTTAAGTGTTTTACAATACCTAGAGTACGAAAGCGCGCATAATTTCCAATCAACAAGAGACGAAAAGAGAAGGCAAACTTTACTCTGAGATAGCGCGTTAGGGTTTACAGAATTTTAGATACTGTATCAAGATTTTATCGGGCATGGCGACCAGAAGGCCAAACACGATAATCGAGGGGCACATATCAGCGTCGAAGAACAAAAAAGCATCAAGATCGTTGCTTAAGGTTGATAGCTTTAAGAGGCCGTTTCTCCAGTTCCAAGTCTATTGTAAATCACTGGTTTGCAGAAGATGGAAGACCAATTGGTATGCGAACAATTTTTTGATAAATTCGCAGGTTTGGCCTTTTTTAAGTCGGCCACAATGGGTGCTACCTATTACTCCAGATAACGGAACCATGTGCAGAAAACGATTGGCTTTAGACCAGGAATGGAATGGGTTTTTTTTACTGATGAATCTCGATTGTGTTTGGTTATGGATGATGACTGAGCTGCCAGGATCAAAAGACGACGTGGTGAAAGTTTTTTGTCGAACGCTACCTTTACCGCACTTTTGGGGTTATGCTGTGAGATGCCATCCGTATGGTTCAAGGTCACTTCTCATCTTCGTCACAGGAAATATGATAGCTTAGTGATACGTAGAAGAAATTCTGGAACCTTTTCTCATAAAATAACTTCAGACACTCCAACAACCAATTTTTCAGCAGTATAACGCAAAGCGATCACACATTGCGAAGTCACCATAGACTTTTTTGAGCAGGCTGGAGTCAATGTTTTGTACTGGCTCCCGAGGTCCTCAGATTTATCCCCAATTGAACACGTGTGGGACAAAATATGTGGGTCTTAATTTAGAGCGTCTTCAATGTGGTAATATTTCGGAAGGAATTAATTAGGACAAGAAAATGAGATACCCCAAGAAGATATTGACCACCTAATCAGAAGCCAGCCCATCGCATCCAAATTGTACAAAATATTTTCAAAATATAATAATTTATAATAGCCGTTCGGATTTCTATGTCACTTAGTATAGATATAAAAAATAGAAAAGAATACAGTACATTATGATTTCGCAACTAAAAAATAATTATCAGAATTAGTACTTTACTGGAATTTCCAACTTACACAACCTTGATCCTCTATTTGGTAAGTCAATAAATAAAATATATTTTGCACTAACAATTCACATTTAATAATTCAATTTGAATTATTGAATTGATCACGTCACGTTACGTTTATTTCTGATAAATTTTGGATTATACTAATATTGATTTACTAAATAATTTAAATTTTCGTCAAACGTTTTTATGACGATAGTGTTATACAGTGTGACCCATTTAGATTGGAAACACCTCTATAAAATTTGAAGTTGTTAACCGATTTTAACCAAATTTTTTTTTAATGTCATGTAATAAAAGGTCTGTTGCGGGAAAAAATATGAAATATTTAGTTAAATTTTCAGGGCATTCTACGATACTTTTTCTTAGTCGAAAATGGAGAATTTGTATTAGCGATTATTTTATTAAAAAAATTCTACGCCACTGGATTTAGAGTGGCTTCAAATAGCTATGACAAAAATTTCATTAAGATATATTTATTAATAACAAACTTATGACAACTTAAAATTTTAAAACTCACTAAGAAAAAAACACTCTGTATTACCGTTACAAAAATACTCTGTATTAACAGAAACATGGAAACATAATTTTAGTTTAAATCCTAGTTGCCTCTACCAATCCACCATCTAATTGGATACATTTGTCGTAGCGTTTATGAATATTCCTAATTACATTTCTTAGTTGTTAGGGAGTAATTACTGCACATGCCTGTCGAATTCTTGCACGAAGTTCGTTTACGTCTCTTGCGCGGGTTTGGTAAACTTTTTGTTAGGTAACTCCCCAGAGAAAGAAGTCTAAAATTGTGAGATCTAGAGATCTGGGTGGCCAATCTATCAACGGACTACCCCGGCCTATCCAAGGGTTCGGAAAATTTTCATTTAGCCATTGCCTCACGGTTCTGGCGTAATGAACTTAACGCCCATCTAATTGGATATACAAATTTAATCGTTTATTAATTGAGAGCTCATGAATAGCATCCCACAAGTCGGTGTTTAAAAATAATAAAAAGTTCTGTGAGTTCAAGTTTTCTTCAAAAAAGAAAGGACCAATAACTCGCTCGTTCAATATACCACACCAGACATTGATTTTTTGAGAATACTGGCTTTTACAGTTTATTACCCAATGGGGATTATCTGCTGTCCAATAGCGACATATCTGTGATGATCGTGGCTTCTGTGGCTTCGTCGGTAAACACGTTTTTAAGACATCGCCGAATACTCTCTCGAGGCACATTGAAATATAAACTGGCATTCCTTAAACTGGCATTAGGGTTATTTCTGAAATGATCTAAAATGATTTGATCATTTCCTCTTCTTCTTTGTAACGGGTTATTTTTTAAAATTAGTTCTGATACTGCACCATATTCATTAAATATTCTATTAATTTTGTTTACCGTACCGCAGCTAATATTAGCACGATTCACATGTCTGTCATTAAATATTGTACAAACTTCCCTGGCACTTCTATCGTTATCTCCCAAAAGACGTATAATTTCAATTTTTTCTCTCAAACTTAATCTTGCAACCATGACACAAAATATTATTAAAAGAATTTGAAGTAAATATTGTTGCAGATATTAATATTATGCATAAATTTATGTTAGCACTGAAATTTGTATGCACAATAATAACGTCAAACAGTAATATCGTTGTCATGGCAACTGAGATTTAAGTTGTAGCATGTAAAGTTAATAATAATGTAAGTGCGTTACTTGCATTAAATTTTTATGCTATTTTAAACATTTTTTGTCTAGTAGTGGTTTATTATTAAAATTATTTGAAAAATAATTAGTTTTATGGTTATCTGTTGATACAGGGTGTTCTTTTTTGACTCGTAGCTTAGTGAGTTTTAAAATTTTAAGTTGTCATAACTTCGTTATTAATAAATATATTTTAATGAAATTTTTGTCATAGCTATTTGAAGCCACCCTAAATCCAGTGGCGTATAATTTTTTTTAATAAAAAAATCGCTAATACACT
>NW_027314243.1:0-16629 GCF_040954645.1 Diabrotica undecimpunctata | reverse complement strand
ACGCGCTATCTCAGAGTAAAGTCAGAGGTAGAAAAGGCAATCAAAAAGTTGAAAAATAGAAAATCTCCTGGCGCAGACCAGATAACCGCAGAAGTTTTAAAACAGATTGGAGATGTCGGAGTAAATTTTATGCATATGATCTGCAAAAAGATTTGGGAAACCAGAGAGTGGCCCAACGACTGAACAACATCCACTTTCATCCCTATATTCAAAAAAGGAACTCCGCTAGATTGCAGCAACTACAGAACGGTAACCCTAATATCCCATACAAGCAAGATTCTACTTCATGTAATACATGAAAAACTAAAAGCTTTTCTATTGCCTCAGATATCAGAAGAACAAGCGGGATTTGTCCCAGAAAAAGGCACGAGAGAACACATCCTTAATGTCAGACAGCTAATCGAAAAAACTCGTGAATTCAATACTCCTATGCTTATGTGCTTTGTGGATTACATAAAGACCTTCGATAAAGTCAAATGGCAGCAGCTATGGTTCATACTAGCGGAAATGGGAACACCCCACCACTTAATTCAACTAATCAGAAGTCTAAATGAAAATAATAAGCGCACAGTAAAAATAAACAACACCCATTCCGATCATTTCAGAACAGATGCAGGTGTTAGGCAGGGATGCATAATCTCGCCAACTCTGTTTAATATCTACAGCGAACACATTATGCGAAAGGTACTAGATCGATGGAAGGGCGGAATGTCAGTAGGAGGTCAAAATAATTAATAATCGCGGCAAATCAAGAAGAAATGGAAGACATAATGAGACGTCTGGAGGAAAAAAGCAAAACATATGGACTACAGCTAAATAGGAGTAAGACAAAGATCATGATAGTAGACAGAGCTCGGAATAATCTTTATTAAAGAAATTGGGGCTTTGAAGTAGTAAATAGTTTGATATACCTGGGGTCCCTAATAACAAATGGCGGAAAATTCTAGCATAACAATACACACAAAACTAAGGCTGGTAAGGGCGCTCATTTTTCCCATAGCGACATATGCATCCGAAACGTGGACCTTAAAGAAAGCGGATAAAAATAAACTGGATGCTTTTGAAATGTAGGTATACTGCCGCATGTTGAGAATATCCTGGATTGATCATCGCACTAACGTATCGATATTAGAACAACTTAAAGTAAAGGATAGATTGCTTAAACAAATACAACAGAAATATTTGCAGTATTTTGAACACATTGCTAGAATGGAAAAACTGATAGTCAAGGGTAGAGTTGAAGGAAAGAGACCTAGGGGAAGATCTCCAAGCCGTTGGGTAGATCAAACAAAAATACTGATTAAGGGTTACATGAAGCCGAACAACTAGCCCAGGACAGAGAAGGATGGAGAGAACAGAGTCACCACATCCCAAAAGGGATTAGGACTGAGGAGGAGGAGGATTATATGTATAATGAAGAAATACATTAAACCATAACCAATTATATCCAAAATTATAGGAAAAAATTGCTATAAAAAAACCTGGTTCGAAAATACTGACATTCAAAATCACCGGCCTCTTCAAACATTGTTTTTGAGAGAAAGGTTCATTCTACACAAATATGCTAATAAACATTTTTGTTTAAAATTATCTCAGCTACATTTTTTATTGGAACAATTTTTTTCTACGGCGAACAGATTTTTAATAAACCAATTTTTTCCGTTTTCCTCCTACGAGGGGGCGTTTTAGGGAGAATCCGGGGGGTAAAAGTAGTAAAATTTTTTGCATCTTTTTTAGAGTCCCAAAATTGACATTCTAAGTAAAATTCAGCTTGTTCCTATAATTTTTAGAGATGGTATTTTCGTCTCTGACTACTGGAGACATTTGTATTTAAGAAAAAAAATTTAAACAGTGACCTGATCTCTAACGCATGCTTTATTTAAATAAATTATTATACCATAATAAATATTTATAATTTATTTATAGATGGATGCGGTTGGTGTGGTAAATCCATTGATGATAATACTGCCATTTCTTCTGGTGCATCAGTATTCTGTTCAGAACTCTGCTTTTCACAATCCAGGAGAGCTAACTTTAAGAAGAACAAGACTTGTGATTGGTGCCGCCACGTTCGACATACTATATCTTACGTAGATTTTCAGGTAATTTACTTTCATGCTATTTATTCTAAATAAATTGTATAATTAGATAACAATCATTTTCTTTCTTAGAATTATACCAAAGTTAATTCCAATTACAGGTCTTATCTAAACCTTTTCCATCATGTCCTCTTTACCTTTCCTGTTTTATTTCTGTAAGAAAATTGATACCCGAAATTTTTTCTTTCGCCGATTATTATTTCGCTGTTGAATGTAATCTAACTAATTTAACATACTCCCCGATTTTTGCGTTGACTCATCTAAACTTCTACTATTGTATTCATTTTTAGTTTTCTTTTTTTCTCACTTTATCTATGTAAGCTTTATCGTTTTAGCAACATAACCTTGGTTGTTTTCTTTTATTACATTTAGTGCAGAACTTGCAGAAAAGGAGTACTAAGCCCTGATGTAAACCAACTCAATTGGAATGAATTGGTACTCGCTCCTACATAACCCAATTTTCACATACTCTCCGAAGACTCCGTTCTTATTTCTGTTCACCAAAAAGCTTTTCGGGGTACTCTATTTTTATTCTATAATTGTAATTGTTGTAATTTTCATCAAATAAATTTCAACTGATTTTCAGATATTTTGTTTCTCTATTTATTCATTTATTAATTACTCTCTTCCATATTTTGACGAGATGGTTGTGCTTTGTGACTCTTTTGTATTTTATCTAGTGACGCAGATCTTAAAAAATAAAACTTCTCAGTGCCAAATAATTTTAAAGTAATTCAATTAATATAGAATGCTGTGATTTTGACATCAATTCATAAAACTAACGTTGATTAAACGTATGCCTGACGTTCATTAAAAAGTTTTGTAAAATAAATTGTACTGTTATGACAGTTGACAACGCTGAAGTAGCCAACTTCTTCAATGATACTTTCCCAAATCATTCTTCTAACCATAAGGCGACAGTACAAAAAATTGTAAAGCCCTTTGAGGAAACTGAACGAGTAAAAAAAGGCATTCGAACAAGTAGACCAAAAACTGTTATAAATTACAATAAAACTAATGTAGAGTTTCATTGAAGATCTGGACACAATCTTACGTTTGAAAGCGAACGTAAAATAAAAAAGCGTTGTCTTAAATATACAAAGTTGTATTGGACTGTTGGAAGAAATTTTACTCTGCTCAGATTTAAGGTACTATTACCGTCTATAATGCTAAAAAATTACAATTAAACTTCTTTTATATTGTTATTTAACTTTTGAAGATTACAAAAATTTTTTTCTGTTGTTGTTCCATTGTTCGTGTATTTTAAAGATGGCGCTAAAATTTTTCGTCCAAAATTGACTGCTCCATGGCGGGCAGTTAATCTCTGGAACGGCAAATCTGAAACATAAAATTCGAGAAGAGCTTTAAAAAAGAAGTGTCATTACGTGATAATTTACCAGAAAAATTAAAAATTCTAAAAAAAAACAAAATGGCGGACATTTAAAAACAATGTTCAAAAATTCAGTCACAAAAATTTTATTTTTTGGTCAAACTGTAGTAAACCATCATATAAAAAACAAAAAGAAAACACGATGTATCAAGGTTTATTAAAATTAAGCGACTAGATCCAGAAATTAAAGATTTTGAGAAAAACTACGTTTTTAAAACTGGCGGACAGTTAATCTCCAGATCTAGTCGGTCGATTTTAATAAACATTTTTGCATTTTGTTTACAAAATTTTTGTGACTGAAAAAAGTCGAAAAAAGGTGAAAGTTTTCAAATGACCGCCATTTTGTTTTTTTTTACAGAATCTTCCATTTTTCTGGAAAATTCTGCTCAAACTATTACGTAAAGTTACTTTTTTTCAAAAAATCCTCCTTGAATTTTTTATTTCTGATTTGCTGTTCCAGAGATTAATTGTCCGCCTTGGAGCAGTAATTTTTGGAAGAAAAAATTTTGGCGCCATCTTTAAAATAAAGGAACAATGAAAAAAAAAATAAAAAAAATTTGTAATCTTCAAAAGTTATATATAATACATTAAATACAAAGAAAAAACAAAATATTTATTTACAAACAAATCCTTAAGCCAGACCTCATTTTTTTTAGAAGATCAATTTTATTTGATCTTCTCCCGTTGATTTTACTTAATGTAATATTGGTATTGTATATTGTTACTTCTATATGGTTTGTCCTTCTAAGTTCTCTTTAATTACTTCTCAGTGGACAATATCTTTTTCTGTTTCATTAATTTGGTTTATCATTTTGTAAGAAAAAAGTTTGTCTTCCATTCAAAAAACATCTTGGCATTGATCATAACACTTTTGAATCAATAATTTTATTGAATACAAAGGCTCTCTCGTACCTAACAATATTTCCTTCATTGCAATTATATTCGAATACATACTTAAATCCCGAAAAAAAAACTTTCAAAACATGGCTCATAATCTTTTCAGTCGGGTTTTCGGAGAGTTTGATCTAAACCGGCCCGTTACTGAGTATCCCAATTGTTTAGGTTTCCTAACATGACAAAGAAGAGTTACAGGACAATGTAACAATGAAAATAATGTGATAGGTTGCCATTTACTTTCCACATCACTGTACAACGACCTTTCGACTGATTAGCAGTGATTTCCGCCCGCTGTTCCTGAGAACTTTACCAGATCGAACTTAACTTTCTCGCACCAAAGTCTGATTTTGACACAACTACTACCCTGTATCAAAATCTAGGTTATGTTTATTAATGTCGACAATACTCCCCATGTCACGATATTTCACCTAGGTTTCTGTAAGATTTTTACGGAACACTCTTTTAAGGCATGCCTACTACACTTCCCTGTATCGCTGCTACCTAGTTGGGGACTTGTAATGAGATATTAAGATATTAGAATTCATAAATAATCTTATCATAAATGAAGGGCTCGGGTGTAAAAAATGATGTGACATTTTTCAAATGTTGAAGGAGACACTCATGTTTTACACATACCATTATTTACGCAAATTCGATGTCACTTAGCTGCCATTTGCAACAATATTATTTAATAATATTATTCGAATTAAAATAATTGTTTTAATGTGATTAATAGCAGAGTATGTCAATTTCAAAATATCTGAGTTACACTCCAAATTCAATCTTGTACGATCAGCAATATTGATTGTTACTGTGAATTAAATAATGAGAATCAAAGGATCACAGCTGATGTTCTTCTTCTTCTTGTAGTGCCTATCCGTTTCGGATGTTGGCGACCATCATGACAATCTGTATTTTGCAAACTGCGTCTCTGAAAAGATTTGTGGTTGTTGTATTGAACCACGAACGTAGATTTTTCAGCCAGGAAATTCTTCGCCTTCCTGGTTCTCGTTTTCTTTCTTCTTTTCCTTGAAGAGTTAATTGCAGCAACCCATATCTTTCTCTGTTTCTCATGATGTGACCGAGGTATTTAATTTTGTCTGTTTTTATTGTGGTTAACCACTCTTTTCCTTTTTGCATTCTTAATAAAACGTCCTGGTTAGTAATGTGGTCGGTATAGGATATCTTTAGGATTGTACGATAAAGCCACATTTCAAAAGCCTTAATTTTCTTACAGGTAACGTCTGTGAGAGTCCACGACTCAACTCCGTACAACAGTATAGGAAAGATATAACATCTTAGTAACCTGATTTTTATGGGTACTGATAAATCGTGGCATTTGAATAGCTTAACCATTTTTTGAAATACAGATCTTGCTTTCTCTATTCTATATTTTATTCCTAGGGAATGGTCCCAATTTTCATTGACGTTCGTACCAAGGTAGATGTATGTTTTTACTCTTTGTATTGGTTGACCATTCACACTAATTCTTTCAATTTGCTGTTCCTTCTTAGAGATCATCATACATTTTGTTTTCTTAATGTTCAGTGAAAGTCCATATCCCTGACTCACTTCTGTGGTTCTATTCATTAACTACTGGAGGGCTTCATAATTGTCAGCGAATACCATTGTGTCATCCGCGTATCTGTTATTGATACATTCTCCGTTAATTCGAATTCCGGCTTCAACGTCTTCTACTGCTTCTTGAAAAATTTCCTCAGAGTATATGTTAAAGAGCAAGGGTGATAATATACATCCCTGTCGGATCCCACGTTTGATTTCAGTAAAGATTGCTAATAAATCTTAGGATCACAGCTGTTTATTCCAATATTTGTTAATATCTCCATCAGCTTGTCGTATTTTACTGTATCAAATGCTTTATGGTAATCAGTGAAGCATGCATAAATATCGTAATTCACATCTCTACTGCGTAGACTAGGTTCCGAAAAAAAAAACTGTGTACGGCTACTTTTTCTTCGCATAGTCTATATATCCTTTGAGGTATGATTTTTAAAAATAACTTTAAAATGTGACTCATTAAGCTGATGGTCCGGAAATCATGGCAGGATACGGATTTTGTTTTCTTTAGTAGAGCAATAAACGTTGACTTCAGCCATGATCTTGGTATTACTCCGTTTAAATATATATGTCATTAAATATTTTTGTTAGTCGTTGAGTAGCGTCGGTGTTAAATAGCTTTATCAATTCAGCATATGCATTGTCAGGTCCAGGAGCTTTGCAATCTTTTAGTTGTGATATTGCTTTTTCCACTTCAACTGATGTGATTGGTAAGTGGTCATTACATATGTAGGACGGTGGTTGTTCGGACCTATTATGATCAAAGAGTTTTGTATTTCGTTACGTATTGGCCTCATATGCATATTTCTTGATTTTTATCTGTGATGATGTTGCCCCATATTAAATTTATCGTGTTTTTGTTTCAACAACTCTATCTTTTCGCACTGTGTTTTTAACCAATTTTCTTTAGCCTTTCGTAGGTCGGTTCTTATTTGTCTCTAAATAGTTTTGTACATTCTCTTTTTCTCTAGTACAACTTTTTCTCTTCTCTTTATTTTCTGTTCGATGTTCTTCTCTAATCTTAAAGGCTTCACATATATTCTGGAGTGATTCTTCTAGATCATATGTTTGCTCCATGTTATTATTAGATTTTCTGAAAAAATCCGTGCAACTGTCTCCTTTGTTTCCTTATCTTTTAGTCTTCCCATATCACATTTTTTGTTACTATTCTTTTTTGTAACCTTTTTAAATCTAAACCTAAATATACCAATAAAAGGAATATGATCTGACGATACGTCAAAACCAGGGTAGATTTAACTGATAGGCATCCATTACGGAATCTCTTGTTCACCATTATGTAATCAATGTGGTTCCTTCTTACGTTTCCTGGTTGATCTTGTGGACAAACCCAAGTATACAAACATATTGGTGGTAGTTTGAAGAACGTATTTAGTATTGCAAATTCTTCTTCCTCTAAAAATAGTTTTAATCTTTCTCCCCTTTCATTTCTCTTTCCTAGACCAAAATCATCAATTAATTCACCGCTTTTCTCCTTACCAATTTTTTGCATTCAAGTCACCCATAATAATAGTTACATCTTCTTTTTTATTTAGTTCAAGTGAATTTATCAATAACTCGTAGAATTGCTCTACCTCTACTTCTAGTTTATTGCTGGTTGGGGCATACACTTGTAAAACATTTAATTTGATCTGAGTAGTATTTAGTTGATTTTTCGAAGGATGCTAAATATCTCTTGGACAGAGCACGTGACCAACAACTCTCCGGGTACTGAGAGAGAACTCCTAAATATTGTAAAAAACAGAAAAACGAGTTATCTAGGACATATTTACAGAGGAGAAAAGTACAGCTTCCTACGACTTATAATGGAAGGGAAAGTGGAAGGAAGAAGAGGTCCAGGAAGAAGAAAATGCTCCTGGTTGAAGAATGTAAGAGACTGGACAAGCATGGATACACATTCGATACTAAGAACAGCTCAAGATAGAGAGCAATTTGCTGTAGTTATAGCCAACCTTCAGTAATGGAGAAGGCACCTTAAGAAGAAGTATTCAGTTGGATTATTATTAATCTTTCAGAAACAGGTATAACATTTGTAGAATATTGACGTAATTAAGGAGATACGATTACTCCAACCCCATACATATGTTGACCGTCATCATTTCCCGAGTGGTATACCATATGGTTGTCAACAATACAAGCACCACTATTTGGCCACCTCATTTCGCTTATGCTCATTATACCTACTCCAAGTCAGGTCATTTTCTTAATGGTATTATGAAGTTTTCCAGCTTGATACATTGTCTTCACATTCCAGGTACATATTTTGATAATCAATTCTGAAGTTTTCAGAGAGACTTTTCCAGTTCTGTCACAGGGGTTTCGTTGGGTTATGACCTGGGAGGCCCTGTGATCTAGAGGTGGATCACCTCCCCTGCCGAATCTTGGCTTCGGTATTCCATGATTAGTAGCTGTTTCTACTTTAGTTGTATTTTTCATAATAGCTGTACTAGAGATGTCATCAGGGACCTTTAATACAATGGTTTCCCGTTGCCTTCTATGCCTTTGACCACTTTCTTGGTTCTTCCGCCTTCGAGACCAATTTCTCAATCTCAGGACACAAGAGTGCCCTTCCACTTACCAGCTCATCCGCTCGAAGCCGTTGGCCAGTAAATGGTGGATTATCGCGGCAAACACTCGGACATCAGAGCCTCGTTAGTTATCTAGCAGGATGCACCAGATGACCGTGATCTAAATCATCATACGAGCAGGTGAGGTTGACATTTGAATAGGAGAGGCTATATGTTGTGCATCACTATCCCATTATAGCCCAATCGAAGCTTGATGTTATATAATCGTAAACAGACCAGCAGTCGATTATTATTCATTCAGTCATTACTCACATTTCAGTCCAGTCGTGTTTTGAAATGTGATACGCAAACATTCGTAATAAATAAGTAATGCCATTGATACGCTATTCCATGTATGTACAAAGTACATTGTAAGTAGCGAATAAACTAGATCCATCACAAGTTTAATATTATATATTCATCGGACCTACTCTGAGATAGCGCGTTTGTAGTTCCATATGTGAAGGCCATTAATCGTTTCAAAACTTTTAGTAAACCTTTATTTAGATATTGTAAAATCTAAATAAAATACATATCTGAATAAATAAATTATTATAAAAATATTAATTACTTTTTATATGTACACATTTTGAAGTGATTGACGCAAAAAAATATAATAAGTTTTAGATAACTAGACAACACATTATATAGAACGAAAATTTTACACATAATCTAAAAATGTACTAATACATAGAGTATTTCATTGATAAATAACCAAAGTTGTTTCCAGATTCCAGTATAAACGGAAGTGATAGCGAGTAAATATTTTAGTCGTGTATAGACTATGACTATTAAATAAAGATATGCAGTCTACATTATCAAACTTTAGGTCTGCTATTTCCATTTCCAGGTCTACGTGAAACACTTAAAGAAAGACAAAACACTATATGCAGAGGACCGACGTGAACTCAAATAGGACATGGAATTACAAAAAAAAATTTACAGATCTATTAATTTATAATTGATGCCTAAACATTTAATTACTTTTCAATGAAAGAAACAAATTTTTTGAATTGAACTATGAATTTTTTAAGTCTCCATGAAATTTTAAATCAACGATTTTTGTTTTTAGGACGGTGCATCGCAACTGCAGTTCTGTTCTGACAAATGCTTGAACCAATATAAAATGTATATCTTCTGTAGAGAAACTAGAGCACACCTGGACCTTCATCCGCATTTACGAATCGAAGAAAATACGAGTGGAACTCTAATTACCCCAGATTTATGGTTAAAAAACTGCAAATCTCCCGAAATGCGAAGTCCTTCACCAGAAATATCTCCAAAACCACCTGAAAAATCTCCTCAAACAAGCCCAATTGTTTTAACTCATACATCTAAGTTGATAGAAAATTCAGAAAGTAAGCGAAATAGAATGAAGGCTCAAAAGAGAACAAGAAAAAGAATTCCCGCCACAATAACTGTTACTGTTAACACTGATACCAACGACAGCTTTTTAAAATCTCCTCCTGACGATATGCCTCAAGATCTAAGGGTCAGACATACTCCTACAGATTTTGAAAATAAAGATTCCGAACGAGACACAATTCCTCCATTTAAACCAATCAAGTTGCCAATAGAACCCAGAATACCATCACCTCCAAATCCAGATACAGAATCTACTCAAGGACCTCCTCCTAATACATTACGAAAACCTTTCGAATCACTGCTGCCCCCTCCTACTCTTATTGTTCCTTACCCTATTATTTTACCAATACCTATTCCTATACCTATACCAATACCTCTACCAATTAAAAAGGAAGAAAAGAAAGAAGTCGAGAGAACAGAAGCTTCCAGTCAGACAGAAGCAGAAGTAGAAAAAACAGTTGAGGTTAATGGACATGATACGAACTGTAAAGACGAACCGAAGGTGCTTGAAAGGCCACTGAGAAAACGAAACCGGCCATGTGATGTGAAAGAAAGGATGACTTTAAAACCAAAAAAACAAATTCTAAGTAGTAATTAAAGTTTTTCTAGGTATGCAAAAAACCGTTTGATTTTCAAAATATCTGCTCTGGCGTTTAAAACTAACCTAAATTACACTATATTTTTTCTTTTCAGATTACGTCTGTAAATACTTTTTAAAACATTCTACTTTTTAACCATCTACTTTTCATTGTCCTGCCAAGTGGGTTGTTAGGCAGACAAAATTAAGTTATTCGACTTTTAGCAATATTGCGAACTATTTTATAACTATGCATTCTTGTCCATTGGCGCATGTTACGCAGCTATGGCATCTTTTTTATGACTCTGTCCCGACATGATATTCTAAGCTGAAATCTAAAATCAAATCTACGATTAATCAGAGACTTACTATGTTTCTAACTTTTTAAAAAGCATGTCTGGTTTGTTCTATACTCTATATTTCAGTTTCAGGGTCCTAACTATACTTTAATAGATAACTTTAGTATTTGAGCTTGACTTGTTGGATATTTTTTCCAGCTATGTATATGT
Organism: Diabrotica undecimpunctata; assembly: GCF_040954645.1. NCBI lineage: Eukaryota > Metazoa > Arthropoda > Insecta > Coleoptera > Chrysomelidae > Diabrotica > Diabrotica undecimpunctata. The sequence goes on along the minus strand of NW_027314243.1, from coordinate 5,629 downwards.
TTGCATTTGAATAATTATTTCTACCTACAGTCATGGTTTTCTTTGCTATTTGTTATTAAAATACACTTTCTTTGAAAATATGACTTGAAAAAGCACTAGAACAAATAATAAATATCAATAATTAATCCTGGAAAAACTATTTAAAATTTGTATTTGAAAGTTAAAAGGAAACATATAACCAAAGAAAGAGTATATAATATAAGAGAATATAACTGTCTTAAGTGTTCCTAAAAACAGAAAATCAAGTGAGCGATAGATCTGACATACTTACTGAGTTATTAAATTGGCAATAGTAGGTCTTCAGTTAATGCCAGTGTTAATCATATTAAAAACGTCAAACACTAACAGAGTAGGTACTAAAATTAATTTAAAAACCATTGGAATGTAATGAAATACCACAGAAACTAGATCTTACAAAAAGAGATAAAAGTCGAGAAACTAGAAAGATTGGACGCATTAAATATCATCATTATCAGTAGCCGTTTTGAGTCCATTGCTGAATATAGATCACCCGTAAATAATTACATTGCTTTCATTCTTAAGTACCTACCTTAAATCTAGTTGTACTGAATTCGCTTGATGTTGTATGACCATCTTGCTGGGGGACGCCCTCGATTACGATAAGTATCCTGCCTAGGTCTTCATTCTAAAATTTTCATGGTACATATTTCATCTACGACTCTTGCAACATGATTCTGAGTTCCATTTCAGCGTTGTTATCCTTTTAACTGCGTTCGTAACATCAGTTTTTCTCCTATTTGATTTGAAACTCTGTCACCGAGGGATATATTTAACACTGACCTCTCCATTGATCTCTAAGCCACTTATATTTTGTTTATTATTTTACTGGCAAGGGTCAGTGTTTCTGCTCCATATGTTAAAATCCAAAGTACACATTGATTGAAGACCTTCTTTTTTAAGCACATGGGAATATCTGATCTAAAGATTTATCTCAGTTTTCCGCAAGCTGCCATGCTACTCCTATTCTTCTGTTTAACTCCATTGTTTGATTGTCTTGTCCTGTAAGTTGTCTATTTCTGTAAGAAAGGGTAATAAATATAGTTCAGCCCAACTGGGAGCTAGGTTTTTCCAATCTTTTACTCTCAACAATTTCAGATCTTCGTTTACCGGCTTCATCAATTTTGTTCGGGGACGTCCTCTTTTTCTTTCTGAACCAGCTTCAGGGTTTATTACTTCTTTGGAAAATTTTTCTTTTTTCATTCTAGCTCTGTAACCCAGCCATCTTACTCTTCGAATTTTAGCAAGTATTGATATTTTTGGTTTTCCATGTATTTACATTTATTCGTTATTGGTTCTTCTTCTCCAGACATTCGCATCTTCAAACCTCCGTATATTCTTCTAATTTTTTGTGCTCCCATCTAATGTAGCTTAATATCTTTATTAAGTATCCAGGTCACGCTTGTATAAAGCAACGTCGATCGGATAATTGTTGTATATATTTTCTGGATATTGCTTTAGTTAAACTCCCAGCACTCGTACTACCTTTAGCCATTTTTTCTACGATTTCTTGGTTTTCTTTATTACTATTTGTTAGTGTTACAAAAACGTATTCTCAATTGCTGAACTACAGAAGAGCTAACTTAAAGATTCAACAAAACCAAACAAGCAGATATCGTCGGTGATCTGCTGTAAAATGAGTTTTGTAGGAGAGGCGAAAGACCGTTTTTAAGGTCGCCTCCTGTTTTTATATGATATTTTTTTGACTTGTTTTGTTGTAAATTCATGTAAAAATATATGTAAGTCCACAAAAAATCAACTGAAAGTTTTGAAGTAGGTAGGAGGTATTGTCAGCACATTTTCTACATATATAAATATTGCTTGTATATTTTGGTTCAAGGCTGATTGCAATTGGAAAGAATATTAGCCAAATAATAATAAAAAACGTTTTTCAATACAAATGCACAAAATGACATAATTAATTGTCCTCATAGGAAAGTGAGTCATGAGCCATTTCTTCTTTGTTAATTTCAAATTTTCACTATACATCTTTGGATAATGTTCTATGGGGGCCATTGTCTTCAATCTACAAAGTAGATTAAGCCAAGGATTATCCGTATTAAGCTTCACCTAAATGATTCCGTCAGGACTATAGTTCATGACTTTTATATCGGTGACTTGATGATCCGCCATTGATCTACCAGGTCTTATAGATTTGTTTCTCCAAATCTATCTATATGGTCTTATGTTTCTCTAAAAAATAATTGTCAAAAAAAGTTGTTGATAGCGTTGAAGCTAATTGTTTATATTTATATGGTGTTGGTTTTATTCTTGCTTCTTCAATCGCTCTTAGAAAATCACTTGGTAAATAAATTTTTTGATTTTTGAGCTTACACTCAATATAACTGTGGACTGAATCTACTTGCATTTGGGAATAACTTTTTAAAAAATTTCTGAGTGATTGGTACGTTATATAGCATCGATAAATTGAGTAGTGAGTGCATTGGCTAATACTTCATTCCGGGGCCCTGATTCTATTTCATTTTGATGTCGAAATTTAAAAGCGACTACGCCATGACAGTCGCAATCGCTAGCGATTTTCATTCATTTCGATTGTAGTTAAAACTGAGGATATTTACTTTATCATTTTGACACTGCTGAAAATTTGGGTTGGCCCTCTTGTTTATTGGCTGCACACTGCACAACGCTTGTTGAATGTTTGTTTTGTTTACGTTACGTGAATGTCTTTTTTTTCTTGTTTGAGTTGTTAAATCATATAGTAGCCATTCTCAATTATATTTTGAATTTAAAGAAAATGGATGGAGAGGCTGTCGGTGATCGTGGCACTAAATTGTCTGTGGAGCAAAAGGAAATGATGGTGGCTTTTTTGGAGGACCATGCTGATTTTGCTAAGAGCAAACTCCTTGGCCATGATGGCAAGGAAAGAAAAAAGGCGATGTGGGAGATCCTTAAGTTATAACCACTAAGGTTAATATAACCACTAAGATTTGACTTAGTGGTTATATTCTAATATATTTTTAAATTTACTGCAGCTTAGTAATACTTACCCTAAACATTTTGGGTATCCTAGAGGCATAAACACCCTCCTCGAAATATGGTTCTAATACCCTTATCAAACAATTTACAGCTTGTTTGTTAAGCCGGAATTGCCGCTTAAATTGAGCATCACTTAGTGAACAAGGGTTTTGAGTATCCTGTAACATTCTTCTTATCCTCCGTTGTGAGCGTCGGATATATCCTCTCTAATTCCTCCAAAACCAGCAAATGTCCGTAAAACGCAGCCATATTAATACTTTTTGCCTCAGTTTTCCTTGCAAGAATCAAAACACAACACCGCCTAAACTTAACATAAGTTCACTTCTCCCAGTCCAGCCAGCCATGTCAGATTAATTTCGACTCGAAATGAAATTTCAACGACTTTCTTGAAGTTGAAATTAATTTCGATAAATCGAAAATTAGTGACGTCGTTTGGTTAGTTCAGCTGCAATCCACAAGGCTCGCAAAGTTGCATTTCGACGTCGCCATATTAATTTCGACATGTTTTGGGTCGAAATCTCAATTAGAATCAGGGCCCAGTTTTGGAAGGTGCAACCATCGCTGTATATTATAATTGGTATTTTCAAAGGCAAACAATTTTCTTTTAAGTAGTCCACATGCACATAGATTGGCATCAACTTCTGTTGGACTTATTCAAGTACTCAGTTTTACGTTGCATTGCGTATTTCGATTCTTTTATCCAATTTACATGACTGGCCTTTTGACTTGGCCAGTGCTATTAACTTAATAACAGGTAAATAGTAATAACTTAAATTAACATGTAAAAAAAACCCAATTTTGAACAGAAAAAGATCCTAAGGCAATTTTATTCAAAAACGGTCCTGATAGTAAGTTTCTCATTTGCATTGGTTAATATGTAACATAGAGTTCCCTCTCTCCTGCTAGAGTTTCTTTGTGTCGTTGACCTAGCCACACAAATCTTTCGACATACGAAAAAAAAAATAAATTTTCTTTTGGTCACAATTTAGCTTATCCCAAAAGGAATTGAAAATGTCTATCCTCATTTCTTTTGTAAACTGTCTGCAGTTTCTTTTGGAGGATTTTTCATATAGTTTAGAGACACAGGTTGGTCCCAATTTTTTTTCATCTCTTTCGGTATTATCCGAAATATATGATCTTTGTCTCTAGTAAACCCAACGTAAGCCTTACCCTCCATCCGTAGTATTTTATTTTTATTTCGCTTCCATTCATTTTGTTCTGCATTCTTCTTTCTTTTTCCCCTTCATTCATATTTCCATAATCAGGAAGTCCAGTCATAATATCATCATCCTCTGCATTGGATATCTGCTCATTTTCATTTTCAGACATTGTCAACTGAAGGTCTGTAGTTTCGTCAATGGTTTCTTCTATATTTTCAATAAGCATTTCATCATCAGGTTCAACGCGGTCTACGACTTTTAGTTGGACAATACCTTCAACTTTATCTGAATCTTCTGTTAGGAAATACAAAACTTATACTTGGTTAGTTTCATCAAAAACTCTCGAGTCTGTTATATTTTCTCTATTTTTTTACTTCGTTTTATGTCAGAGAAATCCTGGCAGCCCTGGACACAGGATACGTGGATTTAAGAAATGCATTCAGAAATGTGTAATACTAGAATATGCTACACATGAATGAATTCGGTTAATATCGGTTTCTGATAAATTAATGAGGATTTTCCGTTCTTTGTTTTTCTGATAAATATTGATATATTGATTGAATAAGTTGTAATTACATGTTTTCTAGTAGTATTATTAGCAAAAACACAATAAAATTATTCAGATGGTTTAGTTTTAAAGATTCACTAGGCGGAATCACAGGGACGCTGTTCAGGTGGACACTCAACATATAACTATTGACAATTGAGATAGGAGATATTACTGGGACATGCGCAATGAAATTTTAGAGGGAATGCTCCAAATAACTCAGTTTGGTGCAAAAGTGTAGATATGAGGTATTGTCATATCACCGACGAAATACAGTTTAGGCTGACGTCCATTACTTCCGAACCGTAAAGTCGTAATACTTCTGAACCTCTTACTCACCGTAAATGTGTTTTTTGGTTTCTCGTCGAATCTCTGGCAAAAAACAATTCGACGAGAAACCAAAAAACACATTTACGGTAGTATAGTTCAAAGTATTACACTTTACGGTTCGGAAGTATGGGACGTCACCAAAGCTAATAAAAACAAACTTATGACGACAGAAATGGATTATCTGAGACGAAGCTGCGGTAGATCGAAACTGGAGAGAGTTAGAAACGAACAAATAAGAAACGAAATGAAAATGGAGAGAAATATCAATGATGACATAGAAAGAAAACAATTAATCTGGTTCGGACATGTTAAAAGAATGCCAGAGTACAGATGGCCTAGGAGAGTACTGGAATGGATCCCTCCTGAAAGAAGAAAGAGAGGACGACCCCGGAGAAGTTGGCGCAACGATATTGATGAAGCAATGGCGGCAAGAGACTTAGAAGAGGCAACTGCATATGACAGAAAAAGATGGAAATTGGGGGCGGAGAAGCGGCGACAGCCGTAATAAATCCGTTATTATATATATATATATTGAATTCGTTAAGAAATATGCTCATCAGAACTCTGAGATAGCGCG
>NW_027314242.1:0-16641 GCF_040954645.1 Diabrotica undecimpunctata | reverse complement strand
CGCGCTATCTCAGAGTGCTGTTTTATGTTCTCTAGAAGGTTTTTGGGAATAACACCAATACTAGAGAGTATAATAAGTATTGTCTGGGTACTTTCCATTCTTCACTGTCTTCGTATTAGAATTTCCATATCCCAGTACTTAGCGATCTTTTCGTTCTGTTTAACACGAAGATTATTGTTGTAGGGTATCGGCACATCAATTAGTGTTGTTTGTCTCTTTAGTGTATTAACTAGTATGAGATCTGGTCTATTATGTGCCAGTGTTTTGTCTTTGAGTACAGTGCGGTCCCAGTATAGCTTGTAGTTGTCATTCTCAAGTATACTTTAAGGAACGTATTGATAATATGGGAGATGGTTTGTTTGTAGAAGTCCCAGTGTGATGGCTATCTCTTGATGAAGAATCTTTCCTGCTGAGCATGCCGTTCCTTATATTCAGTTGCAGCAAATGCCTGACAGCTACCGGTAAGATGTTGGATGGTTTCTTGAACTTGACATTCATATCGGCATTTGTCATTATGGATCTGAGGGTCTTTCATATATTTCAGGTAATTTTTGGTTGGTATAACGTAATCCTGAATGGCAAGTAATGAACCTTCTCTTTCAGAGAACATCTGATGATCCTGAGGTAAGCCAACAGTTCGACACTATATATATTGTCGACATGGTCTTGACTGACACATTGGGATGTCGACTGTGTAAAGGTTTACCTATCCAGGTGCGCATTTTTTTGTCCCTAGAAAGGTGGTTTATTGGTATTTCTGGTTCCTTCAGTTTAAGCGGTGTTGTGTCATCTACTGCTCAAATCGCGCGATGAAGAGTAGACATCTCAGCCTGCATCTGAAAATAGGTTTTTAAATTTTATATACTAAAACGCTAAGCCCTTTTCTTGTCCACCACTTTGAGATGACCGGAAGTTAAAATTTACTTTAAGTTTTAGACCCCACAATGTATATATGGATCGAAAGGTCTCGTCGAGACGAATCTAAATATGTACTTCCGGTTGCGATCCGACACCGGAAGTGACCCGAAACGAGCATAAAACGTCAAGATAGAGCAAATCTGACACCGGATTCGTGATCAGCATGCAAAATTAATTGCTAAATGATATCCATGTCGACATTTGATTAACTAAAAATTGCATTCCGGTTTTGAGGTCGACTTCCGGTTTCGTTTTTATTAGTCAAATCAATAGAGAATTCAACGTAGAGTTCAAAAATGTAAGTTCACGAAATTATCATTTATAGTTTTTGAGTTATTGATAAAAATATTTTTACTTCCGGTCATTGTATATATTGTATATTTTTCTCGCAAAATAAAAATTTCATTTAAAAAACTCGATGTCGAGTTGGTCCGCTAGTTAGATATCTGTTTTTCTAATTGCTCGCTTATATCCATAAGTCCATAAGTAATGTCGTTCTTTCTACAGCACTACGAGGATTCTTCTTATTATTGTTATGATCATTTTAATATAGATGAGTCTTGTTTGACTATACAACCGTTACAATCGGCTCGGTTTTAGATGTTATCTCATTTGAGGACACTCAAGTGGCCTTTTTCTTTTTGCCGTTTTCCTTTTTCTTACGTTTCCCCAAACAAGTTTTACAAGATTTTTGTTGTAAAATATTACATATTTTTCGTGTCCGGAACACCTACAACTTAAATAAAAGTTTGTAATGTCTGTATATGTACGGTCTACTGTAGTCGTCGGGATAACATGCTACCCACAAAAGAATTAAATATACAGAGGATATGAATAAAAAACTAAAGGAAAAGTTTAAAAATACCAAAGGATGTAGAAAGAGAATGAAGAAATATTAAAGAATGTATACATGAAGCAGCTGCTGGACCCTTCGGGATAAACAGACCAGTATCAGAAAATGACGAAGGGTTTAAAACAATTTGGACTGATTATTTTAAAGAATTATTATTACCAAAACAAGAGGACGAAGAAATAAGTGAAAACCTAGAAAAAAAAATCAAGACGATAGGAAACCAACCAGAAAAACGAAAATGAAAGACGAAATTGAAGAAATGATAAATAATAGCCGCAACGGTAGAGCCCCAAGAACAGACAGACGGGCAAATACTGAACTCATAAATATGGTGGGAGGTAAACTAATAGAAAAACTATACAATTTAAAAGGTTTATTATTTTTGTTTATTCAAATCGTTGATGAACGGATAGGCGGTTTTCCCCATGACTTTTGCTAATGAAACAAACTGGTTTATTTTACATATTTTAAACTAAGACTATTTAATATTCTAAATATTTTGTCTATTTGAGTCTTTATTTATCTACATGTAGAAATAACAATTTTTTATAAATTTGGAATATTTATCCTTTTTTTTATTTTAGTTTTCTACGTTTTCGGATCATAAAAATATATAGAATCAGAATTTAAACAATGAGTATTATGTGCAACATAGAGACAAATTAATGGAGCCAGTTGCAATAAATTGATAAATAGTTCCAAATTAATAAGGGAAAAGTATATAGATATAAAAAACTAAGACATCATATCTGTTAAGTATTGGATTTAATCGAAATTTATACAAAGATAATAAACATTGATCAATTTTTTGTAATAGGTTTAAATATCAACACCAGAGACGAACTCGTTTTTATTCAGATAATTCGTTTGATCATTATGGTGTGGTACTATTTTGAAAATTTCTCAATATTAATTGAAGGGACTCCAAAGTAACAAGATGATTATTACAAACTGCAGAAATTTGAAATATTGCTGGCTACTGACATATTTAGACACATTCATTCCTCAGGTTAGATTGACTGTTTTGTTCAGACTTCCGTCCTAACATGTCATTTTAACCAGTTGTTATCAACAAGTCCTCGTAGACACTTCGTCTCAGAACTAGCAACTTCCAGTGGACGCTTACGTTGCCATGATATCTGTTCCTGTTGTAACTTTAACATCATAGTTTATAAAGTTATAAAATGTAACTCAAAGTTAATTTAACAACATTTAAAGGGTTTTTACCCATGTATTCAGTGGCTTCAAACATGTACATCCAGTACCTTGATCAAAATTTTAAATTTCATGTTTAATTTAATTAAAGTGGTTATACTTTTAGTAGAGCACTGATGATGAAATATTAATTCCAAAAACGTTCTGTGATGTAGCCCGATGGGGTTTTTAATATTATACCTTTTTACTCACTTTATAGTTCGATGAAATTCGAACATCTGACACTGCAAAAGCAGGTGCATTTGGGGTGACCTTTTATTAATAGCCAAACCAGCCGTCATCTTCCGACAAAACAAAAGTAGCGACCTTAGCGGTTCAAATTAAAATACTTATGTTTTCTATAACTCCTACATTCGTTACTTATTTTCAAAGAGTGAACAAGCTTCGCGAAATTATATTTCAAATACACACAATAACCTAAATTTGGTGAAAATACATTTGTTAGTACATATCTTTCTTCTTCTTTTAATGGCGCTACAACCCTTGTGAGTCTTGGCCTGCTTAACAATGTTCTTCCATTCTGCCCTGTCGGATACTTTCCTTCGCCACTGCCTGATGTTCATGGTTTTAAGATCCCTCTCTACGTCGTATATCCATCTTTTACGGGGCCTTCCTCTTGTTCTGTTTCCTTGGGGCTTCCATCTCTGGACTACTTTTACAACTCGATTATCTGGCATTCTTTCTAGGTGACCAAGCCAATTTAGTCTTTGTGACTTTACAAATCTGACAATATCTGCGCTCGGCATTAGTTTATCCAGCTCGTGGGTTATTTTAATTCTCCACGAACCATCGCTGCATTGGGTTGGTCCAAATATCTTCCTTAGTATTTTGCGCTCAAATATTCTCAGTTGATTTTCATCAGTGGTTGAGAGGGTCCACGTTTCACATCCATATGTGACCACTGGTCTAATTACTGTTTTGTAGATTCTCAGCTTAGACTCACGATTCAGTAACTTACTTTTCATTAAGTCTTTGTATGCATAAAAGCACTTATTACCGCTAAGAATCCGCTTGTATTTCTTGACTGATGTTGTTATTGTCATTTATTATTGAGCCTAGGTAGGGAAAAGTGGAGGCATATTTGTAGGTATGGTTGTCTACCTTCAGATTCTCATGTTCATTCGATTTTGTGCACTCCATATATTTTGTTTTTCTTTCATTTATATATAGACCAAACGTAGCAGCTTCTAGTTTAAGTTCTATAACTTTTTCGCTTAATACCCTTTTGTTGCGGCTTATTATGGCAGCATCATCCGCATATGCTTATACATATACGTATATACATATACGTATTAATACAGCCGTTTATATCCAGTTTTCTAGTAACAGCTTCTAAAGTTAGATTAAAAAGTGTTGTTGATAAGGCATCCCCTTGTCTAACTCCATTTTCAATATCTCCATCTATTCTCACCATAGCTTTGGAACCCTCCAGAGTCATTCGTATAAGTTTAACCAACTTATTGGGTATCCCTAACATAGATAGTTGCTTTAACATCTTTTGTCGATCTACTCCATCAAACGCCTGTTTGAAATCGATGTACAAGTTGTAAATAGGTATGTTATATTCAACACATTCTTCATGTATACCTCTTAACATATGTATTTGGTCTATAGTTGACCTCTTTGGTCTGAAGCCACATTGGTATTCACCAATAATCTCCTCCGAAAATGATTCCAGGCGGCTGTATATAATTCCTGATAATATCTTGTAGATGACATTTAAAACTGTTATGCCCCTATAATTTTTGCAGAGTCGTTTGTCTCCCCCTTTGTACATAGGAAGTATGATTCCTACTTTCCAATCTTCTGGGATGACTTCTAGTGTCCATATGCGGTCGATTAGTTTATGGATACGCCTCCATAGCGCATGTCCACCATTCTTTATCAGTTCTGCAGTTATTCCATCTGTGCCAGGTGCTTTGTTCTTTTTTAGATGTTTTATGACGTTTATCGTTTTTTCCAATGTTGGTTGCTCAACTAGTTGTTCTGCTGTGTGGTGAATTATCTCTTTATCTTCGTTTTGTTCTTTTTCTGGGTTTAACAGCTCTTGAAAATGCTCCTTCCACCTTTTCATTATTTCCTCTTTCTCGCTGATAATTGCTCCATTTTTGTCCTTGCAAACTGTTGATCTTGTCATGTATCCTTGGGTGCATTGCTTGGTTTCCTTGTAGAATTTTCTAGTCTCTCTTCTGTTATTATAATCTGTAATTTGTTGTAATTTGTTGTATTTTTCTATTCAACATTTCTCTCTTTTTCCTTCTGCATATTTTCTTTGCATCTTTTCTGAGTTCTTTATATGGCTTTCTATTCGATCGGGAATCGCTTTGTAGACATTTCTGTCTAGCTATATTTTTGCTATTTATTACTTGTTGGCAATCTTGGTCAAACCATTCCTCGTTTCTTTTGCTTGTTAGTACATATAAATTTTTAAAATTCACTTCAACAGCGTAAATGTAACGCTACTGGGTATGAAGTGAAGCCAAGACTAAGGTCAGCGTTGTTATGTTTTATTAGATACTTTAATAAGTCCGTTATTCTATGTCTATTTGACTGTATAAGAATAAATAATAAAGCAGTTGATAAATTATCTATAATTACAACATGGCGACAGTGTTTTCGTGAAATCACAATTATCATTTCTCAGAATTTAGTGCATAGAATTTTGATATTATATTATAGTATCCCTTACCTGCCATTAGAAGTTTTTAGGCAACGTTAATAAGCTTCAAATTTTGCCAGTTTTGCTGGCAATAGTTCCCGAAATTATACTCGATTGTGAACGTCGCAGTTCCGGTCCTGCGTTTATTACCAAACCCTACAATGTGTTTGTATTTATTTTCTGATAGAAAGGCCATAAAACTTAACTGTTTTCCAAATAAAACGTAATATATAAGGGTCAATTAATTCAGTTTCGTAGCGCCGTTAGAAGCCATAAATCAATTTAAAAACGATTAATAATCACGAGCAAATACCACCAAGTTTGTTTAATGAACTTGTCCGCCGTCATATTACTCAAACTAAACGAAATTGAGATATTAATTTTGGTTTTACTATTTCGCTCCATAAGTCTTAGTCAAGCTGTCACTTTTTTGTGGGGACTTTATATATAAATGAACCTTGGGCAAATAAGCCAACGTTGAATCATAATTCGATGTGTTTCCCACAAAAACCACTCAACCCTGTTCGGGATCTCTGAATAAATAGAAAAATAATCCTTTTCCATTCGTTTCGGGTAATTTTTTTGGTTTAACACAAAACTAGATAAGGTCACTATAAATAGAAAGTAATTATATACTTTTCTTTGACTCATACGCAACAATAGAGCCGGCACGGTTGAGCAAAATCCAAGTAAATAATGTCTACAGCTGGTTTGAAATGCAACGAAAAGTAGTTATGCTCAATATTTTATTATAGAAATGCACAGCTATGTTGTGGCATTGCAATAATATTAAACAATTGGAGAAGAGTATTTTATATTCGAAATCGCGAAATATTGTATTACTTACTTAAACAATAAATGAAATTTGCTTTCATAAAGATAAAATAATAATTATAATAATCTTAAAAATAATAATTATACGGGGTGTTTCAAAAAAGGTAACCCCGTCCCTAGGGTAGGTAAAAAACTGGAAAATAATTGGGGTTTGCTTAGGAAAAAAATTTTGTAACAAAATTTGATACAGGGCGTTGAAGAAAAAAGAATTTTACGCATTTTTTACGATTTTGCCGAAACTACTGGCAACATTGTAATGAAATTTTATACGAATATGTTTTGGAAGCTGATACATCCCATGAATTTGTTTTTATATTTGATTCTCATAGGGGGCGCTAGTTACACGGATCGTACTAAGTATTAGTCAATATAACTTTTTTTAAGAGTATAATTATTAATCAAAATTTCAAGTAAACTTAAACATCATTCAATTTTACACGAACAAGGTACTCTTGGTAAATCTCGATACTGTGTACCGTTTTCGGAATATTTTGATTTGAAAATTATGAAGTAATAATTGATGCTGGTATAAAATAGTTATAAAACAAAACTCATAAGAAGAAAATTAAATTAATGACTAAGAACATAAAATAAAATTCAATTACAGTAAATGTTCAAAATGCCCTCCGTTTTCGCGAATACACAAGTCTATTCTTTTTTCTAAAGATTCCATTAACCTTCTAAACGGTAGGGGATCAGCTATGATGTCATTAAATTGACGTTGAATTCTTTCTTCCAATTCTTGGCGCGAATTTACCTCTGTAGCATAGACTTTTTCCTTAATATACGACCAAACTGCGTAGTCCAAAGGGTTAAAATCGCATGACCGAAGAGGCCAATGAATCGGAGCTTCTGCACCTCTACCAATCCATCGATTCGGAAAATGATTACTCAACCAATTACGACACCTTCTATCAAAGTGTGGTGGAGTTAAATCTTCTAATATCTCGAATAAGGAATTGTTTAAAAAATCAAGATACATATAACCATTTAAATTTCCAGGTAGAATATGATAACCTATTAATTTATTACCTAAAGTTGCTGCCCAAACATTAACTTTAAATGAGTGTTGATAATGTGATACCCTTTTGACTCGTGGATTCTCATCACACCAGTAGTGTGCATTATGGGAGTTAAACAGACCTTGTCGCGTAAAGGTGGCCTCGTCCGTAAAAAAAATGCATTTAAAAAATCGGTTGCCTGTAAAGTCGGTTTTACGGGCGAAGATTTTACGTGACAACGTCTTTTTCTCGGTAGAATATTTATTGATATGAATATTATTAAATTGCACAATAGGAACAAGGAATTGAATGAAAATAAGAATTGCACAAATTTTAACTATAGAAATATATTTTGTTTACTAAAACATTGTACATGTAAACTTAAACTTAACTAATTTCCAACGCGCCTAATTCTCTAGTGCTGCGCGCGCAGCGGACCGATCATGTTTGAGTGGGAGAGAGACGCAAGGCATTCGCCGGTCCGGCGGGCCTCTCTCTCGTTCGGTGACTCATCGTAACAGACGTGAGCGGGCGTTACACTTTTTCATGAGTGACTCCGAGCCACAACCTAATTTAAGACGTTGTCACGTCAAAAAATTTGGATTGTGGGCTGTCCTTTGTTGCAATGTTTCACAAAAATCCACTCTAACCGATAGATCATCTGGCAAGAGCTCTTGGACTTGTCTGTAATGATAAGGATGTAATTGCTGTTCTTTCAGTATCCGCTAAGTACTTGAAGAATAAGTATTTGTTTGTCTTGCTATATTCCTTACGCTAACTGTTGGATCTTGATCAAGTAAATTTAAAATATTATTTTCTTTATTAATTGTTCTTGTTGTTCTTGGTCTACCAGAATTTATTTTATTTGGTCTCACATTCCCAGTTTCTCGACAACGTCGTTCAACGGCTCTAAATATTTTTTTACTTGGTAAGTTTCTTCTAGAAAACTTTTCTTCATAACGTGTCACAGCTGCACTAGAACATCCTAAACATTCGCCTAAGGTTAATAACATGTCAGTGTATTCAACATTTGAATAAATTTTGATTTGATTTTACAAATAACAAGGTTTCAAAACTCTAATTATTGTTGATTTATCGTCATAACAATCAATAAATGTCAGATTTCCATGGCACACTTGGAGAAAATAGAGGTTTACCTATTAGAACTTTATCATTACTACCAGGATCAATTATTACTTCATAATTTTCAAATCAAAATATTCCGAAAACGGTACACAGTATCGAGTTTTACCAAGAGTACCTTTTTCGTGTAAAATTGAATGATGTTTAAGTTTACTTGAAATTTTGATTAATAATTATACTCTTAAAAAAAGTTATATTGACTAATACCGTTGATTGAATAATCTAATTTGGGTTATTCAATCAACGCTAATACTTAGTACGATCCGTGTAACTAGCGCCCTCTATGAGAATCAGATATAAAAACAAATTCATGGGATGTATCAGCTTCCAAAATATATTCGTATAAAATTTCATTACAATGTTGACAGTAGTTTCGGCAAAATCGTAAAAAATGCGTAATTTTTTTTTCTTCAACGCCCTGTATCTTGAAAACGGATGGCGTTACAAAAATTTTTTACTAAGCAAACCCCAATTATTTTTCAGTTTTTTACTTACCCTACAGACGGGGTTACCTTTTTTTGAAACACCCTGTATAGTGATAAGGGGGATACAAAGAAGTAATACGAATTATTTTCGAGAACTTCTAATCACTGGATTTGTAATGAGTTTGTAATCCAGTCTCATACAAAAAGGTGCGAATACGCGTATTAAAAACTATTTTATAGAATATGGACGATTAAGTGTAGTACGAGTAAGCAAACCAAATTGACACAGAAGTGTTTCAATATAAAGGGTGATTCATTAAGAATGTGCAATGTCTGAGTTGTAGATTTTAGACCTCAAAATATATTGATTCTGCTCTTAAAGCCTTCATTTGCGATCAAATTGAAAAATCCATAGGATTGACATCAGGACTTCTTGGTGGCCAAGCAAACTCATTTTCACGACCAATCCATCGATACGAAAACTGTTAATTTAAGAATTGACGAATTTCTAAAGAATAATGTGGTGGTTCACCATCGTGCAAAAACCACATATTTTGTTTTAAGGTGAGAGGTATATTCTATAGTAATTCGGGTAAATGTTTTTGAAGAAAATCTAAATACAGGGGTTTATCCATATAATCCATTTAAACTGGTTGGCAGTTTAGAACCTATCATGCAGTCACATATTTCAACACACCAAATGTTAACCCTAAATCGCAATGAAAATGGGCTTCTCTCATAGCAGGAGGATTTTCAGAATGCTACAAATGATTATTTTTCCAATTAAATATTCTTCGTCTGTAAACGTTGCTTCATGAGTAAAACGAATTGTATTCAAAGAAAGTTTTTTTTAATTTGTTATTATTACACAGTTGGACAAAAATGTACTGGACTTTTTTAGAAGCAAATAACCCGATAACCGACCGAATTACATAAATCAAACAAAAGTAACTTTGTTGTAAAATTTAACGCTTTTGCCATATTTTACCCGACAGAAAAAAAATGCTTTGATTTACTAAACATAACCTAGTTTAACTAGCGCCCTCTATTAGCAATGCTACATTAGAGTCTAAATTAGCCATCCTCATGGTAAAAAACGTAAAAATGTCAATTTTTAAAAAGAAATCCATATTTTAACTTTAAACACCTTGTATCTCGGAAACTATAACAATAAACTATAAACTAACTACACTAAACTAACTATAAACTTTTAGCAATATCTTTATAAGGATTAATGTAAAGAATAATTATATTTTGAGGTCTAGAATCTACAACTCAGAGATTGGACATTCTTAATGAATCACCCTGTATATAAACCCTGGTTCCTGAATATAATCAAACCGATATTAAATAACGTATGGCCGAAGCTACTGAGATCTGTACGCACAGTAGAAAAGACAATTCAAAAAGCGAATATGTTAACAAACGCAGATTCAAAACATTTACAAAAATTTCCAGCTGCAACTCACTCTGTCTTGAGTTATCATTCTTTGACATTTTTCGACCACGAGGCTTGTTTTCTACCAATTTGTCCTTCATCTTAATCAGTCAAAGAATATTATACGGCTTTCTCCGCATCATATATCCAAGAGGTAGGAACCAATTTGTATCCTATAATGGTTTCATATCAGAATTAATCTGTACTACATCCGGTGTTCCACAGGGATCAAATTTAGGTCCATTGTTGTTCCTATTATATATCAATGATTTATTTTTAGATATTAATAACAGAAAATTGTGTTTTGCGGATGATCTTAAAATATACTGTGAAATTAAAACAATTGCTAACTGTATAGATTTACAGAACGATCTAAATTATATAGATACTTGGTGTGTAAAAAACAAACTTTTTCTTAATGTCAATAAGTGTAAAGTAGTAAGCTACTCTAGAAGAGAAAATAAGGTTGATTTTAATTATGTAATTCAGGGGTCAGATCTTGAAAAATGTAATAGCATTAAAGATTTAGGAGTTATATTTGATTCAAAATTAACCTTTAACAACCATATTGAGCAGAAAGTATCCGATGCTATGAAAATGTACGGTTTTATCATCAGAAACTGTAGAAATTTTAGCGATATAAGACCGATTAAACTGCTGTATCTATCGCTGGTGCGAACAAAACTAGAATATTGTAGCTTAATTTGGTATCCCATTTATAAATGTTATATGCAACAGATTGAAAAGGTACAACGGAAACTTTTAAAATATTTAGCTTTTAAGGTTGATGGAGTATATCCTGTCCATGGTTATGATTACGATTTGTTATGTAACAGGTTTAATATTGTAAGTTTAGAGTTAAGAAGAATTATATTTTCGGTTTCATTTTTATATAAGTTGTTACACAACTGTATTGACTGCAGTGATATATTAGGTCAAATTAGATTTAATGTGCCAAGAATTACTTCCAGGTCGACTATAGTGTTTACTTGTCCACGTGCGAGAACAAATATGTTACTGAAGTCACCCATTTATATTATGTGCAATAATTATAACAAAATATGCAACCATTGTGATATTTTCTCATGCTCAATTTATCATCTGGTTGATACCGCACTGGTTTATGGAGTACATTAGATTGTTAATTTTTTTTTGTGTATTTTTTTTTATTTCTTATATACGTAGTGATTTGATTAATTATATTGTTCTCACTCTTTATTTTGTTTTTCACCTACTTATTTTTTGCACTTATTTTTTTACTTGATATTTTTGTATCACCTACTAATGATTGTATACTAATTAAAAATGTATCTTAAATTTTTACCCTAGAAATGGGAAACTGTTGGGTAATAAAGCTATTATTTATTTATTTATTTATTTAAGATGTTTTTTGACGTGACAACGACTTAAATTAGGTTGTGGCTCGGAGTCATTCATGAAAAAGTGTAACGCCCGCTCACGTCTGTTACGATGAGTCACCGAACGAGAGAGAGGCCCGCCGGACCGGCGAATGCCTTGCGTCTCTCTCCCACTCAAACATGATCGGTCCGCTGCGCGCGCAGCACTAGAGAATTAGGCGCGTTGAATCGGTGCGTGCTTGTGTCTCTGTCTTTCTCGAGCGTTCTTGGCGTTCAAGACACATTACAGCAGAAACACTTCCTTTCATTTCATATTTCTCCTATCATCGTCCTATCCTCAACAAAATCACTCAAATAGAAATTAGTTAAGTTTAAGTTTACATGTACAATGTTTTAGTAAACAAAATATATTTCTATAGTTAAAATTTGTGCAATTCTTATTTTCATTCAATTCCTTGTTCCTATTGTGCAATTTAATAATATTCATATCAATAAATATTCTACCGAGAAAAAGACGTTGTCACGTAAAATCTTCGCCCGTAAAACCGACTTTACAGGCAACCGATTTTTTTTAAATTTTCTGTCATCATTAACCGGTATGCGTTCACTGCTGAACATAGGTCTCCCTCAGCTCGTTCCATCTGTCTCTGTCTTGTGCGGCTTGCATCCAGTTATTGCTAACAAGCTTCAAGATGACAGTCCATTTAGTTGATGGGCGTCCTCTGCTCTGTATTACTTCTTGTCTTGGTCTAAACTCGACAATAGGTTTTGTCCATCGGTTTTCTGAAAATCTGGCGACGTGTCCTGCCCAATTCCATTTTAACAACGCGATTTTTTTTGACGACGTCTGTTGTTTTTTTTTTCTACGACGTATTTCTTCGTTTGGGATTCGGTCTCTCAGAGAGACACCCAGCAACTGGCGCTTCATAGCCCTCTGCGTCACGCGAATCTTATTCACTACCTTTCTTGTGAATGTTAATGTTTCCGTTCCATAAGTGAGTACAGGTAACACACATTGGTCAAAGATTTTCCTTTTGAGTCATGTGGGTAGATCCGATTTAAATACAATAGTTTAATTTATCAAACGCTGCCCAGGCTAATCCTATGCAACTGGGAGCATGTCTGGTTAGCTCTGCCCAACCGAATTTTATGTCCTAAGTACTTATACGATGTAGTCTGCACAATATTCCTTCCATTAACAGCAATATTTCGATTTAGCACCAGATTAGTCATTATTAGCATCTTGTTCATATTAATCTTTAGTCCTACCTCCAAGGAAGCATGATATAATTTTTCAAACATTATTATTGCATAGGCATAGGCTATAAGGACGATGTCATCTACAAATCTCAAATGACTGAGCTTCTCTCCATTTATGTCGATAACATGCTCATTCAGACTCTGAGATAGCGCGTTATGTTCTAAAAGAGTTGTGAGTAGCTTTGGAGAGACGGTGTCTCCTTGCCGTACTTGCTGTATACAGAATTTATTTGTTTCTTGTTCAAACAGTCTTACTCTAGCTATGACACTTTGGTAGATATATTTGATTAGGTTTGTGTAGCGATGGCCTATTCGGCATTTTGTAAATGCTTTTAACATTTTCTAATGGCTTTTGGTATCGAATGCTTTCTCGTAGTCGACAAATATCAGTGCCAGTGGTTTGTTGTATTCTGCAGACTGTATCAAGTTCTTTATCACTAGTAAGTGGTCGTTAGTGCTGTATCCAGATCTAAGTCCAGCTTGTTCTCTAGGCTGATAGAAGTCTAAAAGTCTTGTCTTGTGAAAAGTTTATATATGTTTTAAAGGAAACAAACCTGATAGGACTGTAATTTTTTTTATCCGTTATATCTCCTTGCTTGTGTAATAAAATAATGACTGCATCGTTCCATTGACAAGGAGTTTTTCTTGGTAGATGCATTCGGTGAAAAGCTTGACCAAAGCTTGGATAATTTTATTTCCATCTAATTTGATCGCTTCGATTACTACTCCGTCATCGCCAGAGGATTTGTTAATTTTTCATTTTTAAAAGTGTCGTTTTGATTTCGTATGGAGTTATTTCTGGCATTAATTCTGATCCCTGGTTCGTGATTTTGGGCAGGGGCTGATCTTGCCTTTCGTCGGTGCTATCATACATTTCGCGATAAAAGGATTCGACAACGTCAAGGATTTTGGTTCTATCTTTTAAACTTCTGTTTTCTTGAATTATTTTAGTTATTTCTCTTGTATTATTTTCTCTTACGTCTTTTCGGATTGACCGGTGGGTATCTTTATTTAATTGCTTCATTGTTGTGTAATTGGAGCCGTATTTTTCCGTCAGCTGTCTTCTTTTACCTATTAGCTCTTTAGTATTTTGGCTTAGTTTTTCTTTATGGATCAGAACGGTCGTGCAGCACTCCCCTCACTGCTATAATTGTTCGCTAATATATCAACTTAGAGCGACTGAATATCATGTACTTTGTTTTAGAATAATTAATTTTTCATCCCATCTTTCGCCCTACCGTGTTAATGGACCTTAAAAGACATTACAATCCATTTAAGTGATCGCTCAATATAACTGTGTCATCTGCGTATCTGATGGTATTTATCAGTTTTTCAATAATTTTTACACCATATTTCAAGTTGTGCAAAACATAATTAAAAATTATATCTGCATATAAATTAAATAACACTGGGAGAGCACACAACCCTCTCTGACTCCCTTTAGAATCTTATACTCTTCTTCTGTCGACTTTCCAATAATACGAATGGTCATTGTTTGACGCCAAAATAATCTCTTAATAATCCTGACGTCGCGGCTATCAACTCTTTTATCTCTTAATATTTAATTAACTTGTCATTATGTACTGTCTACTCTCTTGCATCAAAAAACGCAAAGATATATTTGGAAAATCCTGATAGATTTAGGATCTTTTCTAGACCATTTAAAGGTAGCTTGGAACGTACCAAGATAATTTTGGAAGCTTGAAATGTTTTAGGATTATTTTATAATGTTTGAATTGCTTCTGTAAGATTTTAAACAAAGCTGTATTGTTTCAGTACTATCCTGAAATATATTTAGTGTCTTTGGGGTATTTTGGGAAAGCGTTAAATATTTTAGAGCAGTTCTAAATGTTTAAGGGTTACCCGCAATAGTATTGAGTAGTCTAAAATGTTACAAATCTATTAGCTTAGAACTATTATTCAGCTTAGAACTTTTCAAAATTTGAAATATGAGTTTAAGGAAGCTGGGATTTTCAAACGCTCTCCTATAACATTACATTGTCGTGTAATGAGTGAAATATTATTATCAATAGCAAAAGAACTCTTCGATTACTTTTCAAAGCAATTGTTTAACTAATTTACTATTATTTCGTGAGAACATTGATAATTCAAGACATTCTCTGAAAAATACTGGTTTCTATTTTCGGGAAATTTTCAGATATACAATAAAACGTTTGGAGATATTAGATCTCTTAAACTTTCCGACACTTTCTCTTTGCGTGCATATAAATACTTATTTATAATAGAGAAAAAAACGTTCTTGCGTTGAGAGGCGTGAATAACGGCCAATATATATTTTTATAACGTACTAAAATATAAATTCTACGACTCTATTAGGTTATTTCTCTAATTAATTTAGTGAAGATTAAATCGTAGAGGTGTAATTATCAAAGTCAGGTATTTCTCATGCAACCCTCAAGAGGCGTCACTATGAAATGCACCCCATGTTGGTAGGAAAGACTCTTTTAAATTAACGCTGTCATTAATTCGGAAAATAGATTGCTTTGTTTTGCTTACGTGACAGATAAAATACATGAAAAATGTATGAACTTTCAAAAGTAAAGAGGACAGCTCTATTCCAAATGTTAAAGAACATATGGATGTTATGTGAGGGATTTGCTTAACGAAATGTGACAGAAACGTGTAGTTTAAGTTAGATTTAAGAGATATGGAATCATAATTGGTGTTTTTAATGATTTTAATGGAGAATCTCATAGAGGTATGGATGTCAGACAATGAATTTAATATAGTTTAACCTTTCTGGTATTTTTTATCGAAAAATAAAAAATATAAGTTTAAGAACAATTTTAAATACGGTTCGCGTACAATTCTGTGATTATTACTTAATTTCCTAGTATTATAACTAGACTTCGGCAAATATGCATATTGCATATTTTGCATATTGTGCATATTTTATGCAAATATTTCATATTTTGGCATATTTGTATAAAAGTTTGCATAAAGTGCATAAAAGTTCAGATTTTTATACTGTATTTGAAAATTTTTAAACATACCAATTTATTTCAATTCTTGTATAAAATTTTGTAGTCATTTTAATTAAGAAATGATCTAAGTACGTAATCTCTACAGGTACAAAACATTTACAATTTCAAAGAAGATCAATTTAAGTAGCCCTCAACATTCTAAGAAAGTCTCGGTCACTGAGGCATTCAGTTATTGGATAATCGCTAAGGGTTCGCTCATTTGAATTTTATGATCTAATCCCCAAATCTATCTACAATTTATTGTATCTTAACAGCAGGTAAACGGCTAATAGTTTTGTTCCTAATTTAGGGATTTTCCAAAATCTCCCAGTTTATTGAATTAGGTACCTAAACATTTCTTATTTGATGCTCAGATTTGTAAATCATTTTTGTTTTGATATTCAAAGCGTAAACACTCGTTGTGCGTAACAAAAAGGAAGATTGTGATTTTATAATGCCTAAAACAACCAGTGCTTCAACTTGGATTAAACCTTATAAAGAGCTGTCTATGGATATGGGAAAAATCTACTGTTCAGTCTGTGGCAAAATTGTA
>NW_027314241.1:0-16654 GCF_040954645.1 Diabrotica undecimpunctata | reverse complement strand
ACGCGCTATCTCAGAGTAAAAACTCAGAATGTCTGATGGCTGTCTGTTGCTTATTAGGCTTTAATTTGACATTAGAATTACAAAAAAAATATTTAAATACTGACAAGTTCCTGTCACAACATTTAGAACACTAAATTATACTACATTCACCCGTCCCTATTTTTGAACAAAATATTGCAACTATTTTGGTTTATTTTTAGCTCCAGCTGATTTACAGCTAGAATGAAAATCTGAATTTTCCAATCTTGGTTCATCATTATCATCAGGTTTTTGAACAGGTAAATTTTCTGTCTCATCTGGTATTTATTTAGTAGTGGAATTCTCTAGTGTGTTATTTGGACCTTCATCGTTATCTTGATTCAATAATATAACAATTCAACAGTAAACTTCTTATATAGTGCAGAGCACATGGTAAAGCAGTTTTCCATTAAGTGAATTCTAAATTTTTGGTTTTCTATGCTAGATTCACCAATTTCCATATAACTCATTGTATTTTTCGACTTAACCATTTTCTTCATGATTATATGGTGTTGTTCTACTTGAATATATTCCTTTAGAGTGTAGATAATTAATAAATTCTTGTGAAGTAAAGCTAGTTCTCCTTGTTAGATTTGATATATACCGTCATTCTATATAAACCAAATAGTGATTTAATCTGTAATTGGTTAGAATTGCTTTTCTACCAGATAATGTCTGCATTTTTTTAAATACTTCAACTCATTTGCTTTTTTTTCAATTGCATAATGTTTTTATTCAGAATCTGTGAGGGTATGTGTGAAAAAAGCAATTGGTTTTCCAGATTGATTGCTTCGCTTATGTAATCGTAGATTAATTTTTTAAAAGCATGTACTTATCTTTACCTTCTAGGGATTTATCTTTAGACTCATTGCTTTCTAAAAAATTCTTGAATGTTATATACTTACTAATGTTTGAATTCTTTGGTGGAAGTTTGACAGTTTGGACCAGCCTCTAGTTTATCTGGTCTAAAGTACTTCCCCATTGTAAATTTATGCGAATAAAATTGTAGTAAAATGTCTTTTGCAGAATTAGGCTTTTATTCACATAAAACTTGATAAGAATGACAAAACAATTATTTAAATACTGACCCGTTCTTGTCACAACATTAAGAAAACTAAATTATACTACACATGGCTTGTATTATTAATATTTCTTGTAACACATATAACATTTCTTGTAACATTTTTATAAATAAAGATTTTATTCTATATTTTATTCTGTAATTTTTTTAACCACTTTGGCATTTTAATGTAATGGAAAATAAATATAGTCCCAACATAACAAGAAAACCCAAAAAGTATACGAAAAATATTTATTATCGTATAGGATAAGGATTTTTCTTGTTATTTTAGGATTATATCGATTTTCCTTTACTTTAAAATGAGTTCACAATCCTAGGTAATATTACTAAACTTTTGAATTTAGCGCCATGTATATATAGTTATGCGCCCGATCACTAGGTGATGCGCCAATCATTGTTTTATTCCTTAACACGGAAGTTTCAATGCTAGGTGGTAGTGTGCTATGCAATCAGTTACCAGCTGAAGTCCGTTTGAAGGGGTTTACTCTCCGGACACTGGAACTCACTTAAGCATGGGTGTATGTTACCTGAAGTAAAATTTAATTAAAATATTAAACATCATATAATATTATTAACATCATGTACAATCTTTGGTAACACATTACATTTTAAAGGGTTTTTACCCAAATATTTTGGTGGCTCAGGCATGGTAACCTGTAAGTATAACCATTTTGCTCTTTTTTAACCTTAGTCAAAATTTTAAACCACGTTTGCTGTAATTAAATGGTTTATACTTATTTTAGGTATTTTAACCTGATGATGGAACAGTTGTTCCGAAAACGTTCGTGCTTTTAATGTTGCCCTTTTAAGGGTTTTTATAAAATAAAATATACCCACATACAAAGACTAACCTCTTTTTGTTATACGTGGTATACAGCCAGCTGCAGGAATTATTTTCCTTGTGTATTTTTTTAAAAAATTGTTCAATATTGAGTACTTACTTTCCTCTGGCATATTCATAATTGCCGCGATTACAAAAATCACTTGAATTATAAAAATAAAAAAATCGCAAATCGTACAAAAAAGAGTAAATTCTCAAAACTAAACGCAGCCAAAACGTGTTACGTCAGCTGTCAAATTCGTTTGGTTAGATTGGGAGGGGATAGTGCCAGATAACGTCACACATAGCTACCTGCTACCTGCTGTAAGGACAAGAACCGGTCCGAAATGCTAGTATTAAAAATTTTTATTTTGGACAGCTTTTTATATAAAATAACACTGTGGTACATAATATATTTTGGAATAGCTTCCATCTCTAGTTTACGTAATTTTTACGGGTGCTGTCTGGGTGTATTATGTATGATTTTTTTTGGACTTGTTTTGACATTGTTTAAAACTTGACTGTTATAATTGAGTTAATTTGGTGGAAAATTACCAAGGAGTGGATTTGATTGTAAAGAACATCAATGAATAAGATTAGTTCACTAATAGTAACCGTGAGTAGCTTTTCCGGTGAGTAAAATTAAAATATTAGATAACCTAAAAAATAGCTTATAAAAATATTCATAAAAAATGATAAAGGTTATTGCTCTGAAGTTGAGAACCGACCTGTTGAGGTGGGAATGGCTGTTTATGATAATCCGATTCGTTATTAAATACCTGTTGTAATAAATGATAATAAAAAAAAAACAAAGCGACAAGATTGGGGGAAACCACACGAAAAATAGTGGATAACGTATTGCGAAAACTGTCAAAAATTAAAAAGACATTAAAAAAAAAGTAATAATAGATTCTTAAGAATAGCAAAGGGAATGCCAGGTAATACTAATAATTGAGTACAAGAAGTTATACAAAAATAAAAATTATAAATAAGCACGGAACAAGAAAAAATAAAGAGAAGAGAGAGTAAAATATAGAAAACAGGTATATTAAGAGGGCATCCATACCGAAGAAACAAAATTCACAAAAAATATAATTTTTCAAATTAATTAAACTCCGAAAGAAAAAACTGGTGCGCATGAAAGAACAAGAAATGTATCTCACATCTGGATGTTTCTTAGCTACAACATTATTTTTCTACCTAGTCCTCTCTTTCCTCAATCTTTCCTTTCACTATTAGTTAAGCATATTGATACTTATTATTTCTCAGCGTTTGGCCTAGGATGATGTTTTTCTAATTTTCACTGTGTTAAAAAGTTCTCGTTCCTTGCCGCGTTCTCTGTAGCATTTCTTCGATTTAGGTATGCGATGTCCATGAAATCTGGAGGATTCTCCGGTAGATCCACATTTTAAAGGCCCTCAATTTATTTACCGTTGATTTTTTAAGAACTCACGTTTTAACTACAGAGAGAATAGTCGACCAGACTTGGCATTTTGATAAACGTAGTCGATGAATCACGAAACGTGATTTCTAGATCAGCATTTAAACTGCTAAAGATCCAACATCCCAGTTACTTCAACTTGTTGACCTGTTCTAAAATGTGCCCGTTTATTATGCAAGGTAGAAGTACATTTTGTTTTTTTTTTTCGATTGACATCACTTTGGTTTTCTTAATGTTTATTTTCATAACAAATTGCTCACAAACCGAGTTGGTCCTGTCGATGAGTTGTTATAGTCGGAATCCGCTTTTAACATCGTATTATAAGCGTGTCTAATGCTCTTGATATTTACGCCATTCACCTTGACTCAATTCCAGGAATCCTCCAGCCTCTTAAATAGAAACTGGGAATAAAGATTAAACAGCAAGGGTGACAGAACATATCTTTGTCTAACTCCTTCCCTAATTTCTACTTCTGCGGACATGGAACCTTCGATCATAACTGAGTCGTTTTGATTCTAGTGCAAGTTTTTTAGTAGTTTGATGTCCTTCCCATCTAAACCGACTTCTTGCAAACGTTCTAATAGTCGTGTTTTACTCTATCAAATGCTTTTTCGAAGTCCACGAAGCATATAAATATATCTTTCTGTTGGTGGTAGTATGTATGGACCAGATCAGTAAACCGAACAGGGCTTCTCTCATTCCCATGCCGGCTCTAAATTTAAACTGATCGTATCCGATGATTGTTTCGCAGTTTTTATAGATTCGGTTATGTACGACTTTTAATAGGACTTTTACGGCATGAGTCATAAGGCTTATCAGACGGAACTCATTGCAATGTTTGGCTTTTTCGATAGTGGGAATAAAAGAACAAATATTTCGATGTTTCCTTCGCTGATTAATTTTAAAGTTTCTGTATATTCCATCTGGACCTAGTCTCTTATTTGTTTTGATTTGATAAATGGCATTTATAATTGCGGTTTTCAAAATTTCTGGTCCTTTGTTGTTGTTGTCCAATCTTCTTGGTTCTTCTCGCATGCCGTTAAAATGTATTTTGATATAATTTTCCCATTCTTTCAGTTTATATTCAGTCGATTCTAGCAGTTTGCCATCCGTGTTCAGCATGGTGTACAAGGTTGTTCTCTTATTAGTCGATGTTAACTCTTTTACTTTTTTATGTAAATTAAAAAAAAATCGTGCCTTTGTGGCAGTTATTCTATTCCGACGCATTTTGTTTCTAGCCGTCCCCCTTTTGTCTCGGTTTTTTTTTCGAATTGTAAAATCTTTTCTGTTATCCATTCCTGTTTGTTATTTCTGGGTATTGCTTTTAGATGTTTTCTATTACGTTGTTCATTTGCCCTTTAAAGCTGGATTTATAGTTTGACGCACTGTAAACGTAGACGCACTGGAAAAAGATCAACATAGTATTTTGTGTACTCTTATTTATAAATGAACGTAAACGCATGACGGAACGTAAGTGAAACGCACTGCAACGGTAGAGTTGCCAACATTCATCTTTTACAGTGCGTTACTTGCGTCTGGCCAATCAAAAGGAAGAATTTTGTGCTGTCAACCAAAGTGAACTGTCTGGCCCGCCCACCATTTTGTAAAGTTGTTTATCAACATATTCGAATTTTGATTTTGTTGATTATTTGTTTTTTGAATTTATAAAATAATAATAATAAATATTAAAAGGATATTATAGTATCATGGTCACCAACTCTAGCAACTGTTTCTACTCATGCGAAAAAATTCCACTTTGTCGATTTATAAATTGAAATAATATTTACAGTCCGTTTGTTACGTCTGCAGTGCGTCTACGTCTACAGTCCGTCAAACTAGCTTAATAGTTTCCCACACTAGGTTTACGTCATCGCACTCAGTTTCTATGCCACAAGCAAATAGCTGTAAAACATTATTTGGAACAAGGTGTTTACTTACCATTTCTCAAAATGTTAGGAAATCAAATAATTTGACTATTTTGTTAATCCAGTGATGTTAAGGTCGATTCAAACACATCAGTCACGTCTTGTCACAGTTCGTGAGCCGAACCGAACAATCCTTCATAAAAAATATTCTTTAACAGAAATATGCCGCCGGCATTCACATTCATCAGTTGAGGAACAGTTTCCTAGCAGTCAGGTTTCGACACGTCTAACGTCCGAACGATTTTATAATCTCAGCAACGATTTTTTTGGTTTTGCCGGCAACGAACAGTTAATAGAATGTGTGAGAAAATATAATGTTTTATATGATTTGTCGCGTACAAAATACATGGACATTAATTTTAAAAATAATATTTGGCAGGAAATAATAATAATATTTGCTAATTCTTCATCCGAGAA
The DNA here is from genome assembly GCF_040954645.1 of Diabrotica undecimpunctata. Classification (NCBI taxonomy): domain Eukaryota; kingdom Metazoa; phylum Arthropoda; class Insecta; order Coleoptera; family Chrysomelidae; genus Diabrotica; species Diabrotica undecimpunctata. The sequence goes on along the minus strand of NW_027314241.1, from coordinate 10,952 downwards.
ACTTTCCATCTTTTCAACAGATTGGTCGCTGAAGACTAATGCATTCCGGGTGTGTGCGAATAGACGAACGAATAGTTCTGTGATGAGACGGTACCGGTTCGGCGCCGGAACTGTGACGGGACTGATGTGTTTGAATCGACCTTTACTTTGTATTTTTATCCTTTTTGTTTACAAAAGGAACGGCACGTTCTTGAACTAAAATACTGAACTTTACAAATACGATCTGCGATAAAATTATATATTTAAGTTTTTAGTTTATAAACGTCATAGCATAAAGTGTTGATTTATAAAGAAAATAATTATGGAAAAATATTTACCAAACCCAAAGTTTAATAAACTCGCAGATAATAAATACGAGAAACGTAAGGACAACGAGAAAAAGGAGGAAGAGGAAAAAAGCAGGAAATGTGAAGAAGGCAAAAAAGAAGCAACACACAAACCTTGAGGTAATTTTACAAATAAAATAACAGTAGATTATATTCGGGGTTTACTAGAATTTCTGTTTGTTCATGATGTTTTGTCTACAACTGTGATTTGTGTTATTTATAGCCCTAGTGTGCCTCCTGAGATTTGTCCATTGTTCCGAATCGGTATTGGAATTTTCCGAGAATCTGAAATGACTCTCTTTAATGTAATAGTGTTGGGAGACACCTCCAGGCCACGGTCTGTAAACATATAATATAAAATGAACCATTACCAATAATTTTAAACAATTTATTTATTTTTTAAATGATATAAAACTTTTAATATAATTTAAATACTTATTACAATAATAATGTAAATGCAGTGCTCAACAATTGATAAGGATCAAAGTAATATTTTACGCCAGAAATAGTCGGAGTGTGTAAAAATTTAATATAATTAAAATAATATTAATACTTCGACTTTGTTATCAATTTTAAACGAAATAAAATAAATTTTTTTATTGTGGCCGTCCTTATTTTCTTTTTTTTTACTATCGTCAGCAAAAATTGAATATTAAATTCGTATATTTTGTATATTTTCATTTGATATCAACACAGTTTGGGTTCAGTTGTTTTAAATAGTGGAGTAATTTTATTAATTAGTTATAAACTATACCTCGAAGACGATTAGATCTTGTCCAAATGCAACACACTGTGAGGTGGATCAACGAAGGGTTAACGCAACGTGAAGTGGCTCAACGTTTGGGGTTTCCACAAAGTGTTTTAAATAGAGCTTGGAATCGGTATGTCACAAATTGTGTAGCTTCATATGTTCATGGTAGAGTACCAATCCTGTTGATGACCGATATATGCGAATTATTGCTAGACGGAACCCAACATTAACTGCTTCTCGCATCAACAGAACATTGCGTACCGCAACTGGAAGAATAATTTCAAACCAAATCCTTAGAAGCAGGTTACATATGACTAGCTAAGAGCAAGATGACGTTCATCGCATCCAATACTAACCACTGAACATCGAGAATTTGAGAATACTATGGGCTGAAGAACACCACACCCGGACAATCAACGCATGGAGAAACTATTTATTTACAGATAATTCTAGATTTCATATAAACAATTCCGGTAGGATGATGACGGCTCAGAGATATGGAGATACGGTTGTAAAACCAATTGTTGTACCATTTACTGGTACATAACTATGCCCTTTGTGCCCTCCAAATAAATTGGCAGGACCCTGGTCTACCTAGCCTTTCGGCACACGACCGTTAGCGACTCCACTGCCCCTACGAGTCCGACACCGAAATGAAGGTGGCTCGATACATACGCATCGCGGGGCTCCACCTCCCACGTAGTACCTGTGTTGCGATTACCTCACCTATCCGTTATCCTCTCCCACGGGCGGACAGGTGACGCAGGCAGAGGAATTTCCACCTCGCACGTAGACAGGTCGCCGCCGAGGATCTCTCCTCTACCACTCTTAGATCTCCAGGCGGGTACGTGCCGAGACACCGACACCACGATTGGTGATGTAAGGCCAAAAGAGGTGTGTACGGGCCCAGCTCGTTCAACCTCGCCTGGTTCTCTTGGTCGCCTGGTTCTCTTGGAATGAGAGTAGAGTGGTCCCCGAGAGTCTCGTCTCGGATACTAGGAATGTAGACCGGTGACCGTGATGCCTAAACGTCTCGAGTGCGTTTCTACAGACCTGATACCTCCAGCGACGGCTCTCCACCTCTCAATTCCTACCCATTAGTCGCCTTTTACGACAGGCAGAGCCTTCTGACCTCGGCCGTATTCTTATCTCCGCGAGCCGAACGGAGCATTTACGGGTACAATAGGAGAAAATGCCCTCCCGCGTTCACAATAATTGTGAACGAAAGATTACAGCATCACGGTACTGGCAGAATAGAGTGGCCAGCCCGGTCACCAGATATGAAATGCATGGAACATGTCTGGGCCGCTATAACACGACAACTAAATGTGTTATAGCTCCTCTTCATAATCGGCGATTACAGATAAGTAAGCACGATTGTGTAGAGGATATACTCGGCTACACTTGCCCATCATTTTCTTTGATCGCTTACAACAACACGTGAATTGTCGGTTTTTTGGAGACGCTTCAAAGGAAATTGCTTCATGCTTGTGGTTCGACATACTATTACGGACGCTTGCAGGATGATTGTGCCGATCATAGACGATCAACCATCATCGCCGATATTATATAATCCTGTGAATACGCTTCAACAGTTAAGTGAAGCTGTGAAGCACATATGGACAACTTAAGATCAAAATTTTTTGAATACATGAACTGAAAGTGGGTATGCCTAATAGACTTAGAAGTTTAATTTATTCACGAGAAGGTCCTTCTTCTTTAAGTGCCGTCTCCCGATCGGAGGTTGGATATCATCATCACTATCTTTACTCTATCTACTGCTGCTCTGAAGAGTTCTGTAGAACTGCATTTAAACCAGTCCCTTAAATTCTTCAACCGTGACACTCTCCTTCTTCCTATACTCCTTCCTCCTCTTATCTTTCCCTGTATTATCAGCCTTAGCAGTTCATATCGCTGTCCCTTCATTACGTGTCCCATATGTTGTCCCATAACTTTCTTATTTTTATTCTGTTTATTATTTCGCATTCTTTGCCCATTTCTCGCAATACTTCCGTGTTAGGTTTCTTCTGTGTCCATGTTATTCTAAGCATCCTCCTGTAACACCAAAAGGACTTTAACTTATTTATGTCTTATTGCTTTAATGTCCAGCTTTCAAGCCCATATTGCAGTATCGAAAACACGTAGCATCTCAGTGCTCTTACTCTCAGTTCTAATCTAAGGTCTTTTTGCAGAGAATTGTTTTCATTTTCACAAACGCATTTCTTGCTATTTCTATCCTTGCGAGGAGGTCCAACAAAGGTCAATTTTGTAGGCCAATTATCTCGTTATTTTGGATTTTGTAGAACGCAAGTTTATGTTACTTTATTTCAATAAATTGTTTTTCTTGTTAAAATATTTTATTTCTGCTTTACATTATTTATATTTAAAAATATATATATTTTTCTTACTATAACCAACGAAAAAATACTACGACGTCAAAAAACTTTTAAAATATTTGAAATAATAATTATGATCCCCATCAATTGTTGAGCAGTATTTTATACAGCGTTGGGATAAAGTAAAAACCAACTAAATATCTTTAATACAAAAAATACGCTATCCGTGAAACTTTGCTCCAAGTACAATGATACATAACGCCTCTGACGTTATATATTTTGTTACTACTATACCTTCGGTTTCACCGGAAATGCCCTCAACATTTACCCATTTAGTTAATTTAAATGGGACATTTAATTTAAATGGGACACCCTGTATATTTTTGCGGATTTTAAATCAACTTGTTATTCATAATTCATAAATACTAAGTTTATTAGAAAAAAAAATTAAAACAGGAAATAAATCACTTTACAGTTGTTTATGTGGAGAGGGAGATGGCATTAGACAAAGAATCTTGTTGCCACAGAAAATTGTACAAGGATGTTTAAATTATTATCTTTATCGTTTATAAACTTGATTAGAATACTATGTACTTATAGATTTGTCAGAATAAGATAACAAATTGCTGAAGTTAACTTGTAGGCTAATGTTGAGATCGATTAAAGCTAAATATAGGCTCCGACTCTATTCCTTATGATTAAGACTATAAAAAAATAAGTAGTTCAAATCTCCGATAGATTTATTATTACACGGTCAAAAGGGAGTTTCATAGATTCCAATCCTATGCAGATGCTCTGGAAAGAGGCCATGGTTAAGTTTTAGCCGGGTTATCAACGAGGAATGTACTTTTGGGAATATTTTTTGGTAAGCATGGAAGTAATGGTTTCTTAAAGTCGTCTGGTCCTCTTTATATTTTCACCTCCATCTTTCCCTGCCTATAGGTACTCCTAATAATAGAAAAAGATCTGTAAAGTAGAAAATGTTTGTAATTTCAGATGTCTCAGATGTATTTTTTCCATACTGTCCACTAAATCGTTTCAAATTACTCTACTGTGTCCTTTAACCCAGAATAAAGTAACTGTATTCACTTTCACAACTGAGATAAAACGAGAATCATGATAACTGACAGAGCTAACAACAATCAAAATCATCTGGTCATGATAAACAATATCGCTGTTGTAGATAAATTTGTGTATCTGGGCTCATTAATAACCAACAAAGGAGGCTGTACTGAAGATATAAAGTGGCGGTCAGCAATCGCAAAAAGCGCTATGGCAAAATTAACAAAAATTTGGAAAAGTCATGAAATAACTACCGATACAAAAATGAGACTAGTAAGAAGTCTAGTTTTTCCAGTTTTTACTTATGCATCGGAATGCTGGACCCTTACTGAGAAAGACAAAAGGAACATAGATGTATTTGAGATGTACTGCTGGAGACGAATGCTGAGAATACCATGGGTGGCCCGAAGAACAAATGAATCCATACTGGACCAGCTAAACATAAAGAAAAGACCAAGAACACAAATATCAGAACAAATAATAAGCTATTTTGGACATGTGCTTCGAAGAAATGGTCTTGAAAAACTTACCATCCAGGGAAAAGTAGAAGGCAAAAGAAATAGAGGTAGATCTCCCACACGATACACGGACCATATTGTTGCTACCATTGGCGCTCCATTGTCAGAATGTGCTAGAATGGCAGAAGAGAAAAAAACGTGGAGAAACATTGGGAAATTTAGCTAATAGCTTCATGATATCACGATACCTGCATCAGGTTAACGACCAAGAAGAAGAAGAGATTCACTTTACAGAAAAAAAGATCGATGAGAATATTAACAAAGAATGTAGACGCATATATGCGACTATATTCTTTGATAATAATTTTAAAAACACTTCAAATGTTCAAAATACACACAGTTTAATATGAGCACGACAAAGATGATTTAACTTTGAATAACCTTTTATATGATTTTACTCCTGGTAAATAGATGTTTTGTATATGTTACAAGAATAACAAAAAGGACTGAAATGTGTTTTAAATTACATATTTTCTTTAAATTTGTATTTAAAAAAAACAAAGAAGTGTGTTTTTTTTTCTCTTTTCTATTTATTGGCTTGCATACTCGTGCATCTGCCAGCGCATTTGGTAGTGTTGCAGTACTTGCAGCTGGTCTTGCTCTAAGCAATGCTGCAACACTAAAAAACTTATTTTTCACAAATAACGTTAATAATTCTACTCAACAAACACAGTAAAGAGCTTTGTTTTTACAGACTTTAACTAAAAAATTACTTTTTTATAAGGATGCTTAAGATAATTTGAAATAAACTTAATATTCTCTGCACAAACTAGTTCGGTGGCTGGCCGCCATGGTATCCTCATGACGGCCAAGCCTCGAATCAGTCGAATCTATTAAGTGTGGTTAAAATTTAGTTTACGTTTCAAATTTTTCGAATTTCTTGTATGGGGGTAACTAACCATCCAAAACAAGGAAGGCCTATTTAATGGCCTATCTGAATTCCGATTTTTTCGACAGTACGTTATAATTTTATGCTGAAATATTAATGAGTAATAGGTATATAGTTATCTCCAGTGTGCAGGATGTTTATTAATTCCAGTCCAGATAAAATATTCATGTTACACAGATTAAAAACGTTCATAAACTCATATTTATATCGATATTCATAAATTGTTTTACAAATTTTACTATGTGGAATGCTATTTGGAAATCTAATACAGATGTGTGGAAAGAAAAATGTCTTGCAGAAAAAAGTGAAGATAATAAATGGAAACATAAAGACGGTGATAAAAAACAAGAAGACGAGAAATTTAAAAGTCACGACAGGGGAAAAGAAGAAACAAAGAAAACTGTGGGTGTTTTAATGCATAAGGTAAATTTTGTTTGTTTTAAACTGACAGGCGATGATTTAATTTTACTGACTTTTTTATTTATTATTTATGTTTTTATTTTACATCGATACTTGAGGTCGATCTATTTTCAAATTTGTCTAATATAAAAAAGTCTTTGTTTTCAAGAAAATAAAACTAAACAATCCATTTAATATTTTTGTAAAATTATAATAGTAAAGTTTTTTAAATACATATACTTCATCTAATTTACATATCGTTGCACGTCATCCGCGTCATAGCCCGTGAGGTCACATGATACCAACACGAAATATTTAGGTGGTAGGTGTGTTCTTTTTTAGAATCACTTTGCCGAGTACATTGGCATTACAGCCACTAGACATATTTTATTATATACGCGTAGAAATAATATTTAAAGATTTCTATTAATGTTAACTTAAAGAAATACACAATAATATGTTTCATTTAATTTGTATAAATGCATTATAAAGCGTTTTTATAAAGAACATTTGTTCGGAACACACTGTAACTGTAATCAAACGAAGGTGATATTTTGGCATAAATTGGTACTTAACACTTATTTGACAGTTGCCGTGTTGACACTTTTTATTTTACATTTTACATAAAATAAAATAAATATCTATGTATTCCATTTAATATCTTTATACGATGCATACAAGCGGCTCAAATTGTTTTTAACAAGATTATTTCTTAACTCTTGTTTTGTTTCTATTTATTTACATTAAATATTAATTTGTTTTGTTGTATAATCCACTTTTGCAATAATTATGTGACTTATTTGATTTAAAATGGATTCAGGATTTTTTTATACTTTGGCAACTATGTCAACTTCGATCTCTGTCAATGATAATGACGTGCAACGGTATGTAATTAGATGGACTGTATAACAAAATGTGTGACAATATCTCTTTGGCAGACAAGCAGTTTTGCGATTTGTCAGTCAAATTTAACACTGATCCAGTACGGATCGTATAACGTTTGTATAGAAATAAAGTAAAAGAAAGTATAACGAGAATTTAATCAAACGAATGAATTAATAGGTATTAAAACTTATAAATGAAACTTTGTTTTGTTCCAAAAGTGAATACAATTGTACTTCCTGTACAATCCTGTAATTGACATTTGGCGTGAACTTCCTGTAAATGACATTTGGCGCTAATATTTAAATTTTGTTTAATAATGATTGTTTCAGTAGGTCTCTCAAAAAATGATATCTTACATCAATATGTTTACTTCTTTTGTGATAAATTGGATTTGCTGATAAGTATAATGCACTTTGATTATAGCATTAAATAAAGTATGTAATACATTCAGTTTTTTCAATTAAATCACTTATCAAAACCACTAAGAAAAACAGCCTCTGACAAGGCTATATATTCTGCCTCGCAGCTAGATAAACCCACCGCTTTTTGTTTTGCACTTTGCCAAGATATTGCAGAGCCACAAAGCTTAAATACATATCCAATAAAGGATCTACGATCTAAATGTATTGTTTGCCCAATCGGCATCTACAAAACCATGCAATTCTGAATCATCTTTTGAGTAAATCAGAGAACAATTAATAGTGTCTTTTAAATACCTCAATACTCTTTTTTCACATTTCTTTTTTCATATTTCTCATTTGAATATGACAAATACTCTGTTTGCAGTTTCTTTTCTTATTGACATTACTAGTACTCGAAAGATCGAAACACAGACTTATATCTATGCACCATCAAAAATTGGGAGAGCTCCTAGAGCTCTGTATTTTGAAAAATGGCGTAACCTTCTGATTTTTAATGCATTACCTATATATTCTCTAGACGGAGACAAACCGAACACTCGCGTACGTTTAAAAATGACGAAATTATTGGGATGGGCCAACTCCCCCAATGGTAATTTCTTCCGGTTTTATTATTTATCTGTATATATTTTTTTAATAAATATACAAGTATACATTACTTAGTTATATCTAAGTATATCCACTTTTTGACTTTTGCAAGTATTAATATAAGTTTACCAATGTTCATATTAACATTAATCAATTTTTATTTCATTAAGTGTATTTCACAAGTTTTAATGTAAGAAAAAGTAAAGAGCCATACTTACGTTTCGGGGCAGCCAATGCGGACCCACGATTATAAGCGTTTATCGTCGATGCCAACCGAAGTTTTAAATACTATTTTGGACAAGCTTAAAACTCAACAATGTTTAGAATTTTTAGCAAGTCAAACAAGATTCAATTGGTATGTTCGGACGTACTGAAAATTATTTTTTTTGTACAAATTTTTAATTATTTAGAATGAATACTTAGATTATTAATTCATGAATATACTTTAAGGATAAAGATGTTTAATAAAGATTATTATACCTGAATTAACTTTTTCACAATTAGGCCGATGATTGTAAGATTTATGCCTAAATAGACAATTAGAGAATCCGGGCGCAATGTTGAATATTCGCAAATTTGACAGTCATAGTTGACTTAATTTTTTGCGTGTTTTTTAAATGTCTTTATAAATTCTTTTTTAAAGAAAAAAAAAACGTTGCAAACTTTACAACGATATTTAGTCATTTTCACATCCTTAACTTTTGAAAATATAAATACAACCGAATATTATACATATAATGTAATATAATATATTATATGATACTGTAACGAAATAGCCCATCTCAGATACTTTTCCCTTCTTGCCCTTCTTCTATGCACTTTCGATGAGACGAATTAGAGGTGGGACTACCCCAGAAGATTCGAGAATAATACTTTTTGGTATATATATGTAACGATGTTATGAGTTAGTTGTAGTTGATAAGAGAGTAACGAACTGTAAACTTATAAATAGATATATTTATATAAATTCGAACCGCTCGTTTTATTTAATCTCGCTACAGTTGGTGTCAGGTGTGGGGTTTAAAAAAAAAATAAATTCAGCAGTGACTGTTGAAAAAGACTTTTGAACTTTTAAAAAGTATTATTCTCGAATTTTCTAGTGTAGTCCCACCTCTAATTCGTCTCATGGAAAGCGCATCGAAGACGGGCGTTATTGAAATGTCAATTCTTAAGTTTTCTAGATTTATCCTTGTAAGAATTATGACGTATCTGAGATGGGCTATTTCGTTACAATACAATAATGTAATTAATATAACAATACAGGATATAAATTCGTAGATACACGTCGCCGTTTTAAGGCAAGTTAATTTGAGAACTAGGCGGTCTTATTAGAAACATACGAGCAGTCTGGAAAATTAATCTTCACTGATTATATGACACATTTCGCATCAGCAACGGCTAATATAAACGCATGTATTGTAGACGTGGCTCTACACTTGCTGTCCCGAGACGCAAGTAAGAGCCATTGGATATCAGAAAAATATAGAAACAAAATTTATAGGTAGGTACATTTAATATGCTGGTGTTTATACCAAAGCATGATCCACACATATTATACTTAACCCATTAACGCCGAGAAAAAAAAATTTCTTAAAATTTTAGAAATTTACAATAATAATGACTAAAATAAGACCCTACAACATACTTTTGACCATATTTTTTTATTAGGAACAACAAGATGCTTTAAAATAGCTGTTCCCATATGGGCTCGTTAGGCGCAACCTATATTATACACAAAAAAAATTATTTTTATAAAAATTAACTATTGATTATAAAACATTCGAAAACAATCTATACAAAGTCCAATATTGCATTTGCAGCAAATTGTCCGTCCCCTACTATTGCAATTGTCACCCCCACATCTTCGCATTTTACCTTCGGGGACTGTAATAATGTAATGATGCATTCCATCATATCTAATATCATTGCTAACTCGAAAATCACTCGCTGCTGCTTTCGGTGCTCGTCCAGTAGCTTTCGGTTGTACCCTGTATCTTGTTAAATACGTCTGAAATAAAGAAAAGAAACACAAGAGTACTACTGAATAGCTTCCTTCTACCTGTTTATTTACCTGGTAAATACTTCGTCTAAAATCTAGTTGACTAATTTTGCGGCCACTTTTTCTGTACAAAATCCATGCATTCTGTAATGCAGCATCAATTAGATAAGTAAATATGGGCCAGTACCATTTCTTTGATCTAATACCAATGCGATAACAACAATCAGATAAAAATTTATATTCTAAAGGCAGACAAAGAGACAAACTTACCAAGATATGTTGTTGTCCATTTGGTCAGTTCCACCCATATTTTTATTGTATTCCGCTATAAGATTAGGCCTTGGTATGGGAAGTATTTTCTTTTCTTTTCTGTTAAACCTGTCTACTGCCTTCACTGGCTCAATACCATAACCTGTACTAGCAAGTTCACTACTTGTTGCACTCACTGCACTCACTGTGGTTGCACTCAACCGTTTTCTCCAATTTTTCCTGTTTAGCCAGTCCCCTTCCTGTAGGTTTCTTCTACTCATTGCTTCGTCCACCTCATCTCTGAAAGATCTTCGGGGTCTGCCTCTCTTTCTTCTTCCTATCGGGCTCCACTCTGTTATTCTATTTATCCACCGATTTTGGTCTGCTCTTCTGACATGTCCGTACCATGTTAATCTCTTCTGTTCGATGTAGTCTATTATGTCGGAGTTCATTCCCATTCTCCTCTTAATCTCCATGTTATTTATTCTGTCTCTTCTTGTTACTCTGCAGCTTCTACTCTGAGATAGCGCG
>NW_027314240.1:0-16663 GCF_040954645.1 Diabrotica undecimpunctata | reverse complement strand
ACGCGCTATCTCAGAGTACAAAATTTTCATATGGAAAATTTAGAGTTCCATGATATCGGTTACAAGTAAGCAAAATAATAGTTATATTAGTAGAATTACATATTGTTCAAATTATATGGGTATTGTATATTGTATTGTATTTGTATGGTATTGACATATTATCGAAGTTTAGCTTCATTCTCAGTGATACCATTAGTTTTATAATAATTCTAATGTCTTCTTCAGAATATAGTAATTTGTTAACTGGTTCGGCATCAATACATCAATACATTATATTACATTGTCCAGTCCATCTCAGTCCAGCCGTCCGACACATCATCTTTCTTTCGGTTTGTAATTTAGAATTTGTTTAGTTAGTCGATTTGCACCCATTCTTTTTTCATTTTGTTTACTAAACCCACTCAGAAACGTCTGGTAAATTTAGTTATTAATTTTGGATTCGACTGGAAGTGATTGGAAGCTACCATACAAACAAACACGCGTATTCAACGCCAATATTAATTGTCAGTTAAAGAAAAAAAAGGCAGATATATAATAGTCTTAAGGGGAACGAAAAAAAAAGCGACAAGGAGAGAAAATTATAGAGAAACATACACGCATATGAAGTGGGGGTCGCAAACATGAAAGAGCAGCAAAAGGAGTATCAATATTAATAAAAAATCAATGGAGAAAACACATAAAAGTTTACCAGCAAATACATGAACGAATAGAAATCAAGATGAACATAATTTGGACAACCATCAATAATTGTTGGAGTGTATGCAATGAATGACAATGGGAACATAAGGAAAAAGATTTTTCATTGCACTAAAAGATGTATTGGAAAAGAGAAATGAAAAATAAGATATTCTACTAATTGAAAATTTTAACAGCCACATAGGAAATTAAGATGAAGATATAAAGGGACAACAATGGAAATCGGGTAATTGAAATATGTCGAGAATACGATTTGGCCATAACTAACACAAGATTTCAGCATAAAAACATAAATAGATACACACGGGAGGAACCTAGTAGAAACCAAAGAGCAAATATTGATTTAATAATAGTAAGAAAACCAGCAAAACAATAATATAAGATGTAACACTATACAGACAAACAGAATATACAAGTAACCACCGATCAGGACTATGAAAATTCATATATATGGGAATACGACAAAAAGACAATATCGAGAGAGATGAGGAGGTGCAAAAAATCGCAAGTACGAGGCATAAAGTAGAACTTATACAAGAATTTACTATTCGAACACTATATCTGAATAGGCTACAGATGAACGAAGAATGGATCCCAATAGAAATGTTGGTAATGCTCAATACCTAAAGGAAAAAATAAACAAAGCGGCAAACGAAATGCTGGGTATTGAACAACACAAGAATAAATATTTGAAGAAGTAAAGTGAGGACCTCGAAGAGATAGTTAAAAGGCAAAGAGATACGTTCCATAAATGGCTAAACGACAGAACTCCAAGAACACGAGAAGAATATGTTACTCTGAAACAACAAGTGAAACCAAGAATGAAGCTCGAAACGAAAGAATACTGGGAGAAAATGTGCAGAGACATAGACAATACAACAGGATACAACAGATCAATGGAAACATGGAAAGAAATAAAAAAAGAAATAATAAACGAAGTAAAAATATCATACAGATAATTACACCAAAGTAGTGGACAAAGCATTAAACAAAATTATTGCAGGAGAATAGACTGAAGTATATCTCACAAGGAAGAATTATTTTCACAAGTATATCTGTGACAATAATAACGGAGGGAGCCGAAAACACAGAGGAAGATATAACTAAAGCAATAAAGAAAGCCAAAAACAAAAAGCACAGACACCAGGGAATATAAAAATGGAATTTTCAAAAAAGGTAACAAAAGGTCAACAAATAACTATAGAGGGATCAGTGTAATGCCTTCAATAGTAAGAATTTTTCCACAGTTATAAAACAAAAAATAGAACAACACATAAACCATTATGGCGAAGAACAAGCCGGATTCCGAAAAGCCAGATGATGTCTAGATAATATATTCATCATGAGATAAGTGATAGAAAAGAACAAAGAGAAAAATACTGAAATACATAAATGACCTTTATCGACTTAGAGAAAGCATACGATAGCGTGTCCAAGAAAACTATGGGAAGGAATGAGAAACATGCACGTTAGAGAGAAACGAAAGATAGATAGAAATAAGATTGCTTAGATGTGAGTGACTAAAAAAGATACAATAATGGACTGAGATATTAGGAGAACTCTAGAGATGGCAACTCATAGAGAAATGTAGTTAGGGAAGCCGACTTCGCATGCATAGCAGTAAAATTAAAGATCGTCTTCTTTGTGAGCCGTGTTTGTTTTCAAGCAGTCGCTATCGTCGTATTAACAAGCTGATGAAATGTCTCATCAGCAGAAACAATTCCTCGACCGTTCTACCTGTCTATTGTCTAATACTGTCTAATTAATTGTCTAATAATAAAATAATATTATGCAGCCAGGAGAGTTGATTTCTTCTGACCCAGCCTTTTCCTTCGATTGTTAAAGGTACTGATGATGAAATAATAAAATAAGTAGGATATAATTACGGTTTTAAATAATAAAATATTTGTAAATAAATTATCTACATTATTGTTTATTTTTCGAACTTCAATGCCATTGTTACCATTGTTATCCTATTGTCTACGCTATAAATCATTTCTTAGAATTTTTCGCCATTGGACTTGAATTTAAATGAAGTAAGTTAAAATCAATATGATCCTATCTATTATACTGTTACGCTAGCCCTTGCTACGCTCCTGATCGAACCTTCGCATTGTTCGAAGAATTTACAAAAGAGTTACTGTTAATTACCAATTTTAAATTTATAATTTTGTCTGTTCTAGTTTTCTAGTAGGAGAAGATGGAAGAATCTATGAAGCTACTGGATGGCACAAAGTTGGGGCTCACACTAGAACTTATAATAGCAAATCACTCGGCTTAGCTTTTATTGGAAACTTTTCAGGTATGATGATGTTTTTAAATTTTGATTTAATTTTAGTCAAACTACCTACACAGTTGTTCACCTTCAATTCTTCATAGGATATATGAATGATACATATTGTTCGATTTATATCTACGGTCAACCTCATCATTTATTTGGTCCTATTTTATTCTGGGTCTGTTGTAGCTCTTTATCTGTACTCTCAGCAAGATTTTATAAACGATCAAATTACCGATTAAATAAAATCTTTTTTTTTTATTTTAGAAAAACGACCAAACAGTAAAGCATTAAAAGCAGCAAGAAATTTCATACAGTGTGCAGTGGAGCTTGGAGAAGTTGATAAAAATTACATCCTAATTGGAGCGAGACAAGTTAGCCAGACTGCTAGCCCCGGATTATATTTATACAACGACATAAAAGATTGGCCACATTTTCAAAGAAATCCGTAAATGACTACACTTCTCAAAACTACGTATAAAACGACTGATTACGTATTCAATTATACGATTAATTTATGTATATTATATTAATAAACTTTATTTTTAATTAATTGCAATTTGAATGAAAAAACTTACGTTTTACTTACTTTTATATAAACTATTATAAATTGGTTTGTTAGAAAATAAATAATAGTTATTCCAATTTTAATTACACATAGAATATCAACAATAACTTTACAGCTGAGGATATAAACACCTAGGAAGGAACCTTTACTATTCAAAGTATTTACTAGAATAGACATGTCTATAAGCACTATAGTGTGCCAATGGCTTACTGTTTTACAGAAATAACTTCGATCGGTAATCGTGCTAATGAAACTACCAAAAGTTCTTTGGGTGTGAGATTTGGATTTAAAGATGCAATTAAACTGACTTTGAATGCATTTTCTGCTAGCTCAATTTTCGCTGTAACAGAATACATACCCATACATGCCAAAAAAACCTTTTGTTCAAGAGCTGAAGGGCTGATCTTGCATAGGGGCAAAGTTACTAAGTTAACATGATTATCTTCACAATGTATAACTGCAGGAAGTGAACTGTATAATACATGGCTCTCGTTAAATTAACGGGGCATTACTATTTTTAGATGGATAAGTGTATAAATAATAACATTCAGATAAATAAAAGGTTTCATGAGATGCAGAAAGTCAAATTTCCTGTAGAGACATCATTGTAGAAGACATGATTCATCTTTTTTTTAGAGAAAATTCAAAGCCGGCGAAATATAAATTACAGCATTACTAATGCAGACTCAGCAGTTACAATTGCATCTGGTTCTGCACTAGAAATCATGCAGAGATTTTTTACCCTTAGGTGTACGTAACAACAAAGTCACACTGTAAAAATATATTAAAATTACCATTAGATAGGTAATAATAATAATTGAGTAATAAATATTTTTTTCATCTATAAGAGGAAGTAACACAATCTGTAATCTACTGTATAGGCAATATTATATACTCTAGTATAAAGAAGTAAAAATGTGTTATTTCACTACTATGAAAAAAAGTATGTTAATTTAGTAATTGACTATTACAAAATAGCTACAATTTTATTAAAACAATTATATTTTACTCACTAAAGTGGCAGAAAAAGAGAATTTTTTAAAATTTTCTGCACTCTTCCATTCCATCAAAAATTGACAGCCGACAAATTTAAATGTCAGTGAGACGTGAGACGAGACATCTGACATCTGACCTAACCCTACTTTTGGCATTTGATTTCAAAATGTTAACATTAAAACATTTTGAAAATACTTAACTGACTTATATACTACGAAAACATTAAATAGTTTTAACTTATTTTGTGATGTAATGTAACCAAATAAAGTATAATATGTACAAAGGTGTAATTTTAAATATTAGGTTACATAAAAGTCTAACCACACATACCACTAGTTTACTAAAGGTAACATTTTTATTAATATAGTGATATGTATGCCTAAATAATAATGTTTTTTTTAGCAATACAAATGTGGAGTAAACTTCGTTGTTCCCAGCACTTGTTATGTTAATAAAACAAACTCAAAATCATCACCTCCACTTCTTGTAGATATAGCAGACAATGGTGCATTACCTTTGTCAGAGTTATTACCTCACAAGCCGAAGGTTGCACCAGCTTGGCAAGTTACTCCATCCACCAACAGTTCCAACTTAGTAAAACATTATTTGAAACTGTCAAAAATTAGGCTTACATGTAATTATATGTTTTTTTTAATGTCATTAAGTTAATAGCACCAGTAGCTGATAATATGTGTGACACTGTGAGATTTAAAATAAAATATATAAATAAAAATAAATAAAATGTATAATAAAAATCTAAGTATACAATATTATATAATAATTCATTTAGTAATATTTTTAAGATATCTTCACTAACAGGTGAACTGTTTTCTTTAGATGTTATTTGTTTTCACTTCTGGTTATGCAATGTTTTTGAATTACTGTCTAGGTAATCACATATACCAGGTCACCTTTCACTATTGGACCCAAGAAGCTATTCCTATGGGTAGTTAAATGCTGAACAAGAATTAGCATTATTTACCAAAAATATATCATTTGGGTGAAAAGTTATCAAATATCCTACCTAATTATGATGCTTATATCTAAAAACACATAATAAATTTTCAACTACTGGTAGCTTTTTAGTAGATTTATATCATATTTTATTAAATTCATAATCTATTCTATTGTGTTTTAGCCCTTGTTGTGATAACATCTATGGCTGGTTATGCAGTAGCACCAGCTCCTTTTGAAATTACAACATTTTTGTTGTGTACTGTTGGTACTGGATTATTATCTGCAGCTGCAAATGCAACAAACCAATTCCATGAAGTGCCATTTGATGCACAGATGTCAAGAACAAAAAACAGAGTATTAGTTTGTGGAAAATTAACGTAATGTGTAGAAATTATTTACTTGGCACCATCTAATTTGGTTGTATTTTAGGCCTACACATTCAATGTTGTTTGCTGCTACTACAAGTATTACTGGATTGGGAATATTGTATTATGGGGTAAATGGTCTCACTGCCAGTTTAGGACTAACAAATTTAATTCTATATACATCAGTTTATACACCATTAAAAAGGATAAGTATTTTAAATACATGGGTTGGTTCTATAGGTAAGTATATAGTTTAGTTTAATTTTACACTCTTTCTATTTTAATTACAACTTATTTCTATTTTCCATATGTTTCTTTGTTTCAACATTGAATCATTATATTTTTCTTTTCTTTTAGTCAGAAGACTAATTTAATATTTAATATTATTTCAATTAACTCATTAATTTCAAATTTACTCTCTAGAATATTCATTCTATATTAATTTGAATGTTCATTAAATGTTTATCAACATATTTTTATTTTCTTGAAATGGCATATCAAAATTGTCTGTTATATTCTTTTCACTGTGTATAGAGCATTTCTTCCTTTGATAGTGCTGTTCTTATTATATTTAAAGACCACTAAAACATTGCCTGGTCCAAAATACATAATTACAATTCACAATTATAAAATCATGATTTTATTGTTCTTTTTCTTCTAAAATTATAGAAATTATATCTAACTTTAAAAATGTTACTTATGCTTACTCCTTATGTACATCTGTATTCAAGTTATTAAGTAAATCACTAAAAATATTGGACTAATCACCAAAATATTGTCATAATTATTCAAATTGATACAAATGATCAAATTTCGAAAATTGCTTACCTATGGGTTGTATAATGTATTTTAAATAAATTTAAATACTTAGTATATGAAAACATTATAATGAAAAAGCTATTGGAAGAAAGAATAAATCACTAATATTCCAAATAATATGAGACTGTTAGAAGGGTGGACATATACTTATATGTACTTGAAACTAAGCAAATGAAACTACTTAAATATGTCATGAATTACAAAGCTAGAGACAGCAAGAAAATTATGGAGAACTCATTTAAAAATTATAAATTAGACATAATCGTTGAGTAAAATTTTAAACATATGTTAACATTATACCAAAAAATATGGCAACACTGTTACGGTAGGTTACGTTCATTGTCCTAACTGAATCATCTGCCAAAATGTCATTTTAAGGCACTTCTCCTCATTTCACTAGTCCTCCCCTAATGTGTGTATACCGCTCGTTACTTCTTGATACAATGTGCTAGAAAGAGAGAGAACGAACAAGCCCAAGAGATCTTTCCGCCAACACGCGCGGGCCGGTATACTCGGTCTATGTTAATATATACATCTATGATTTGTGGGTCCATTGACCATATGAAATAATAAAACCCCTTTAACCAAAGTACATAATCAATAGTCTATTAGGAATAATTTTCACACCATTCTCCCTACCTTCCTTTCTGTAAAAGTTTTGTCATCTTTTAGTGTTATCAAAGGATTTTCTTTTATTTAGTCCATTACTTAATTTGGTTTTTCCATAATTTTCTGCAACATGAAATGTATGAAAACAAATGAATGAAACAATGAAAACATTATAATGAAAAAGCTATTGGAAGAAAGAATAAATCACTAATCTTCCAAATAATATGAGACTGTTAGAAGGGTGGACATATGCTTATATGTACTTGAAACTAAGCAAATGAAACTACTTAAATATGTCACATGAATTACAAAGCTAGAGACAGTAAGAAAATTATGGAGAACTCATGTAAAAATGATAAATTAGACATAATCGTTGAGTAAAATTTTAAACATATGTTAACATTATACAAAAAAATATGGCAACACTGTTACGGCAGGTTATGTTCATTGTCCTAACTTAATCATCTACCAAAACGCCATTTTAAGGCACTTCTCCTCATTTCACTAGTCCTCCCCTAACATGTGTATACCGCTCGTTACTTCTTGATACAATGTGCTAGAAAGAGACAGAACGAACAAGCCCAAGAGATCTTTTCGTCAACACGCGCGGCCGGTATACTCGGTCTATGTTAATATATACATTTATGATTTGTGGGTCCATTGACCATATGAAATAATAAAACCCCTTTAACCAAAGTACATAATCAATAGTCTATTAGGAATAATTTTCACACCATTCTCCCTACCTTCCTTTCTGTAAATGTTTTGTCAGTCTTTTAGTGTTATCAAAGGATTTTCTTTTATTTAGTCCATTACTTAATTTGGTTCTCCCATAATTTTCTGAATTACTTGTTTTTAACGAATAAAATTGTTTGACATACATAGATTAGTCACCCAAGAAATGCAAAATAATCTCAATATAATAAAAATATAGAAGAAAATATGGAAGCTTGGTGCTTCCATTAAGGAATAAAGGTAAAGTCATTTGTTACCAAAAGAAATTTTTGATAAACAGTCAACAGCTAAAACAATGTGACAACTTAAATATCTAGTATTAAATACCCTGTATTAAATAATAACATAAAAACCACAGTAAAAAGTAAGCAAATTAGCAGATTAAATTTAATCAATTATAATAATTATTTATTTGCATAACTGATATAAAAGTACTTAAAAATATACATATTATACTTTTTCTTTTCAGTTGGTGCCATACCTCCCTTAATGGGTTGGGCTGCTTGTGCAGATTCATTAGGACCTGGCGCATGGCTCATGGCCGCTCTCCTTTACAGTTGGCAATTTCCACATTTTAACGCCTTATCTTGGAATCTACGACCAGATTATTCAAGAGCAGGCTATAGGATGATGGCTGTAACTGATCCTGCACTTTGTAGGAGAGTCGCGTTAAGACATACTATTGCCATTCAAGCTATGTCTATGGCTGCTCCTCTCTTAGACACTACCAACTGGTGGTTTTTATTGGAGACTACCCCATTAAATATTTACTTTATTTATTTAGGTAAAGTATACTATCTAACATGTTATTTTAAATAAAATTATATTAGGCGCTTAGAAAAGAATGTTTCTGTAAAGGTATATTGTTATCGGGGTTATAGTGTATGGTCTGAAATTATTTGTTCCTTACATTTCATGTGCAATGGCGGCAGGTATCAAAGAAGATGCGGGAGCAAAGATTTAACTTCCTGTCGCTGCCGTTGTGTGTCCCCCGGAATCAATCGGTAATGAAATTTTCGTTACATCTAGGAAGATGTTTTGTGTATGTAGTGTAGAGAGTCACATCATGTTTAGATTCAAAACTTGTTCTTTTTGGTTAAAATTCATCGGGTGTTTTTGAATTTCAATAACTTTTCTGACCATATGTGGACACTAGTGTGATATTCTAAGTAAGCGCATGTGTTTCTGCTCTGTACTCTGAGATAGCGCGTAACTGATCTCTTCCAATGCTTTTTCTAAATGTTTGACGTCTTCTCCAAAATCTTCCGTTTTTCCCTATCATTTGTATAAAAAACAAAACCTTCGGTTTTTGGCGAAAATGTCTCCAAAGTATCGCGAGAAACACTCAAACGATTTTTGCTCCGGTGTGATTTTCTTCAAAAGCTGCATCCAACTTGCCCATAAATCTTCGGGTAAAAGAATGTAAACACTATTAATTGAGACGCCCACTATGGCTGCTATATCGTCGTATTTTATACTTCGATCATCCAATAATATACATATGACCACGTTTATAAACAGCAATCTCCCTTTAACCATTACAAATTATGGAGATGACTCCAATAGTAGTGCATGTAACTGTCCGTTAATTTGGTTGCCTTTTAAGTGAAAGTACTTGTCAGTTTTCCTTTTTCCTTAGGAGATTCTCTTTTCTACTGATATTTGGAGGTGTAATATGACTCAAAGCAGGAATCCATGAAGTAGGGTCATTTTTAATACATCCGCTGATAATCCTGATGATTTCTTCAGCCTTCAGTCACAGAAGTATTTACCAAGAACTATCAAATCTTCTGTCAATATGTTGCTTACGCCTTATATCGTGTTTGGCAGGCACCTAGTGCTAAGTCATCAGCATATGTATATTTCTTTGCCAACGTTGGAAGGATATCAGTTATATATAAATTGAAGAGAAGGGGCAAGCACTGATCCTTGACGAAGTTTATTTTGTAATTTCCTTACCCTGCTCTTACTGCCTGCAGTTATTATTTGAAAAGACCTATCGCACAACATATTGTTTAGTAGGGTAGCAACTCGGTTACACGGTATAGTATTGAGACATTTTAAGATAAACTATCGTGGTTTTTAAAATCCGTATAGAGACAAGCATCGAGAGATATTTAGAACGAAAAAAAAATTCGATAATATCTCATACACACTTTGTTTAAATTTAAAAATAGGAAGCGCGTACTAAAGACTCTATACTACACTTTTTCATATTCTAAAGGTGCCTATCTTCTTATGATGTTGATGACCACATTGACCCATCTTATTCTATTTACAGCAGCTTGAAATAAATCAGTTGAGGTTAGACCAGTCCGTTTCCTAAGATTGGCCAACCAGGATACACATCTGCGTCCAGGGCCTCTCTAAACCTCAATACTACACTTTTTATCCATATTAACATAATTTTTTGAAGTTATACTTCTATACGCGCGTTCGACGTTGGAAATTTGTACGGGAGTGAATCGACAAAATCATTACATATGTAAGATATAGGTAAGAGAGAGCCAGAAGATATATTTTCTCTCTTTTTCTTCCGAGAATAAAAATGTTCCTTTTGTAAATATATTTAATATTTATTAATATTATTATTATTTTATATTAATTCGATAGATATATACATTTGGCCAAAGTTGTTTACAAATAAGTATTCTTCCTGAAACTTCTATGATTCGTAATAACCTTTCCATTTTTGGAATACAATAAATAAATAAACACAAACCCAAAATACAGCCAAAAAACTGACATCTTAATAACGTTCTTGTCAAATAATGACATTGATTAGCCACCTTATTATTTAAGGTTACTGGTCGAATGAGTTGAAGCGCGGTATTTAGAACCAGAAGTCGCGAGTTCGATCCCAATGAGGGAATATATTTTTTTAATTATTATGTTCTAATTTTTGTCACTTTGGTTTTAAAAATCATAATATCTTTTTTAATATTGTTTCGATAATTTTATACACTATTTAATTTTCCAAACTATTTTATTTATCATTGAATATTTAGTACATATAGTAGTCATGGGCGTAGAAATGAAAGCGACAAATATAATTATTATTATTTTAAATTTCTTTTATGTATATGTTTATATGTATGGAGATAAATCTCAAAAAAGGTCGATTTTATGTTTAAATTAAGATTTTTTGGCGTTACTAGTGACGTTATCTATCTGGGAGAAAGAGTTATTCGTTCACCGAGAGTTAATTTAATAAGATTTTCACAATTTAGTGGGGATTTTGAAACGGTGCCACAAAGCATCAAAAAGTCCAGGGACCTAATGATTTATACAAGTGCTTTCAAGTAATATATTAATTTCTCCATGGTCCCATTTAAAAGTATCTTACAAAATGGCGTCAAGACGCTATTAATAAAACTGATGCTTAGTTCAGTTACCTAAAAATTTAGTAATTCAAGTTTTAAGGTTCAGAAAAGAGTTGTTTATGTTATTTCATTTTTTTTTCCACGTTAGCATATTGAATAAATTCATTCATTTTCGCCAGAATATATGATGAATATGTTGTAATTATCTCCATAATTTATGAGAACAAACTATATACTAAAATTTTTGGCCCTTTTAATATTTATTATTAAGGGCTCAATAGTTATTGTCTGTCTGTTTTTCTGCCTTTATGTGCTATAGCTATAAAGAAAAAACCCTAAAATTTTGATACTTGATACATAGCTTGGTCCCTAGGTCGAACCCTATTGAATTTCTTCTTCTTATTCTTTATAAGCAATTCTGCTTGTTCATTGGCGAATTAATACATCTACGGAAGGTTTTTTACTTTGGCTGTCCGATACTTCTGGTGACTTACCTCTTGCTATTTTGACGACACGGGTCTCCTCCATTCTGCTTATGGGGTTATTCCATTTTAATTTTTTCTATTTGTCTATTCGCTTATACACTGTACGGTACATTTTCTTCTAATGTCTTCGCTTCTCTTTCGATCTCTCAGCGTATTTCCTGTAACTCTTCTCAGTACTCTCACTCTCATCTCTGCCGTTTCCAGTAGCCTTTGTGTTGTGGCTGTGTCGGGTCTTGTTTCTGAGGCATATGTCATTATTGGTCTTACACTGACTTAATAAATTCTTGACTTCATCTCAGTGTTAATGTATCTGTTTCGCCATATAGTGTTATTAATTCATCCTGTCAGTCTATTTACTTTTTGCACTTGATTTCTCACTTCTTTGTCCAAGACTCCATAGCTGCACATTAGTATTAATGATATTTTATTTCCATTACTTTTCATCAAAATATTGACTCAATCCTTCATTTACTATACTCTTATTACAGGTCAAATGTTGTTTATATACAGCAAACGATGCACCATATACATATATATACCTAATTCTGTTTCTCTTTCTGGTCTCTCTTACCTATAGCATTACATATGTAATGATTGTGCAGATTGACTCCCATATAAATTTGTAACGGCGAACGCCTGTATAGAAGTTTAACTTCTACCTGCCACACCCTTTTTTTTTCTTTAACAAAGCTTGTTACTTCAAAATTTAAAATTATAATAGTAGTCATGTCAAAAACGAATGTGGATATTAATAAAAAAATTTAATTTTCAGCCTATAAATTTTACAAAGAGTCGTCAAGTGCTACCTCAAGGAAACTGTTCCGGTTTTCTTTAATTCATTTACCGTTAATAATGGTCCTATTTTTAATAAATAAAAAGAAGTGGTTTTTGTTTGAAGATCAGAAAACTGAAACAAATAGGACAGAGTTAGTGAGTGCGTAGTTAAAGTGATATATTGTTTCAAATAAAGTATTAGGTACAAATCCGTGTTTTTTATTTTTCCTCTACAAAATTGTTTTAATAAAAGAAACAAGCTCAATATTCAATTCAAAAAAGAACAAGATCAATATAACAAATATACAGGTATCGTTAATAAATAGAAATTACTTTGACAACAACTTTTGATGGATTACTTGTATAAGTATTAAATCTTGTTCAAGTACTTTATCATGAGATAAAAAGATAATAAATATTGTCATGCTGAGATAATAGCGATAAAAAAACCTAAATAAAGTCCTTTTACCCTATGACGGCCGATATGCAATTAAGATATGATCAGTGGGGCGTTAATATTTAATTCCGATCGCTTGAAAAGTAAAAATATTTAATTTCTTGTATTTTATGTTCAGTAATAATATTGGATTTTACTGTATCAGAGGCAAATAAAGTGAATATAATATGTATATACAGGGCGTGTTAAAAGAAGTGGGACGAAATATTTCGAATACTCGAAATTATTTGTTGATATCAAATGTTCATCAAGGTCTCTATTTTGCGTAGAGTGGAAATTATACGAATGGTTTTGCATGCAGTAAAATTGGAAAATACTTGCCAAGTTGCTGGTATGTCCAAATTTAAATAAAATACATCCAAGACTTTACTTTCTGCAGACACTGTATTAAATATAACCTTGAAACAAATGGGCACTAAATCACTTCTGAGTTTTCAGCAAAACTAAACTAAACTGTTGTCCAGTAATTAATACCAAAGCTCTTGGGAGTATGCAGTCCAGTAATTAGACCGAAGGTACTTTATCGTTTAACTAAAACACATCACAAAGTCGGAATTGAATTCCCGAAACACTTTTTTGTTACTTTATTTTTAGCAAACGATTTCTCCTATTCACTGTCCGATAGTTTACTATCAGAGTCGTCACTATCCGAATAATTAGAGGCCGGACCTCATCTGTAACTCGCTCCGTTTGAAAAGACTGAAAGAATATGTCTTCCGTATGTCTAATACAATTTTACCATTGTTCTGCCTTTATTTGTTCTAGCGATTCTTTCCATAAACTAACAACGCTAGCGTCATGTTGTTTTGGATGCATGTTTATCATAAAAATTTTTGGCTATACCCCAAATTAAGTCAATTTATTTAAGAGCCATTTGGTCAGTAACAAATTTCTTTTCAGTAACTTTTGAATTTTGTGTTTTCCACACCTTTGAAGTAAATCTAGTTTTAAAAATATGTCACTGTGATAAATTTTCTTTTTTGTCAACCACAACTTTATTTCTTCTTTTGTCCAGCTGCTTGAAGAAAATCTCTCTTCTACTCTTGAGTGGTAGGATGCAATATCCAACACTATTATGGATGGTCACTCCAATTTTTTTAACAAATTTTCTTCAAACCATTCTTCAAAAATATTTGCATCCATATTTCCATGGTAATCACCTGTATTCTTTGTGGACGAAAAAATTAAACTAGCGTCAGTAATAAAACCCTCATCATTTCCAGCATGAAGTATAATGTAGCGTTTACCATTACCGGAACGACTAGAAGAATAACATTTCGCGGTGCCATCTTGCCAGGATGATTTTGACATATTTCCTTTAGCGAAAATCAAAGTTTCATCTAAAAATACAACTTGCCTCGGACTATCAGACGTTATATTGTTCATGTATTTTCTTAAAAAAAATGCCACCGTTTTGAAACAACATTAGAGAGTTCATACAGTACTTGTCTATTATTTGTCTTTTTATATCGAAAATCTAAATATTTCATCACTCTCCACAAACTTGTTAAACTAATATCACACAGTTCCTTGTCTTTTATTTTTTGTAACTCAGCACTAATTGTTACATGTTCTTTGGTTTTATACATATTATATATAATATTTTTAATTGCAAGTTTAATTGACTGGTGCAGTTTTTGGATGTCGACGATTTCTCTTGCTTACTTTATTTATTTCATCCTCACTCATGTTATTAATTCTTCGGAATGTCCTCTCTGAGATTCCGCAAGCATCGCATGTGCGTTTCTGAACTGCCATAACAGATGTCAATGGACACATATTATTTTTTTTCCAAATTGAAATAACTTTTGACTTTCAGAACTAAACGCCGTTCTTCTGGAGATAACACTCTACGTTTCGACTGTATTTATTTTCTTCCAAATTGCTCATTTTACTTTAAAGTACCCCTTCACTACACTTATAAATAGGTACTTGTATACAACTACTACACCCTAAATAGGACAAGGGTTGCACAACAGACGAAACAATCGAACACAAATTATTTAACAACCAATGCTAAACAAGCATAAACACTGCATTGATTGTGATTGCAAAAACCGTTCGCATCTTTTAAATAAGATTTTTGCTGATTAGGTATTTTGCTAAATTAATAAATAACACCAATACAACCCACGACCATCAATTAATTTTTAACGATAAACAGAAGTGTAATATGATGACAAGTTTGAATCTGATCTACTTTGTCGATAACAGTGTCGTTGACAAAAAGATATTTTTAAATAACATTAATCATTTTTCAATGATTGTGTGGATTTAAGAAATACATTAGGTACTAAACTTTTTAAAGTGTGTATAAAGGAGATTACAATTTTTATAACACATGGTACTCCTTATTTTTCAAATATTATGTTCTTGTAAAGGCATAGCTTTGATTGTTGGGTAAACCTACATTATACGATACATCAGAAGAAATTAAAAAAAAAATTAACATGTAGAAATTCACTGTTTAAATAAATATTCCGTACCTACTCATACTATTGCAATAAAATATTAAAACCAATAAACGATAACTTGTTGAGCAGTGCTGGTTGAAACAAAAGAGCAGTAAAATGTTATTCATAAAGGTAGTGTAAAATATATCGCCGCTTATCTGGTCCGCTAGTAATAAAGTTTTTTTGTTACTTGGTGAAAAATTCTTCTAATTTAATCGTATCTGACTCATTTATATTGACAATTCATACATACATTATACATTTTAAAGTAGACGACTTTAAAATGATATTGCCAATATTGTTGAGTTGCGTTCCTGGGACGACTTTACTTGTAAGATAGTTCATTCGATTACATGAAATCAACTTTAACTTGAGAATATCCGTCAGAAAAAAATCATAGCATGTAATTCGTCTTTAAAAAGACAAACACATGCCACGATAACAGTAAAAATCTCCTGTTAGTGATTTCATAGTAAATTATGAGGGAAAAACCAGGAAAAAACCTCATAATACTATCCCGACATGGTAAGTATTTGGTCGTGCATTTAGTTTACTTTCAATAAACACCAAATTCTGATTTTATATGTTTGTTATTTAAAAAACATAAATAATGTATCCTCTATATGTTACCGACTTACTAATACTGGTATTTTCCTTTTATATATTGAGGATATGTAGAGTGGGGAAGGAATGTGAGATCATTCATACATTCAAAGAGGGCCGGCCAGGGAGAAGATTTTTTGGTTTCAAAATCTGAGAAGATGGTTCAACACGTGTACATCCGGACTTCCGAACAGCTGCCAGCAAAGTAAAGATAGTCATACTGATTGCAAACATCCGGAACGGAGAGATACTGTAAGAAAATTACCAAGGCTGGGTTTTACGACTCTGAGATAGCGCGTAGGAAGTTGTACCGACTCTTAAAAAGAATAAACTACTAAACTAAATAGTAAGAAATTGCCAACCTTTGAAATGAAAACGGCACTTGAAGAAAAATAAAAAAGGAAAAAATAAAAAACAATAATTAGTATTTACAATCTTTATTATAAATAATCCGATAAATTATTAATATTAGAAAATAACTAAATTTTTGAATCACATTCAAAAACTTTCCTAACATAAAAAATTAAAAACTCTGAGATAGCGCG